>NC_047095.1:120773379-120913266 GCF_902459505.1 Geotrypetes seraphini | reverse complement strand
AAAAGGTACAAGGGGGGTATTATGATTTTCCAAAAAAAAGGTATAAGGGGGGTATTATGATTTTCCAAAAAAAAGGTACAAAGGGGGGTATTATGATTTTTCAAAAAAAAGGTAAAAGGGGGGGTATTATGATTTTCCAAAAAAAAGGTACAAGGGGGGGATATTATGATTTTCCAAAAAAAAGGTACAAAGGGGGGTATTATGATTTTCCAAAAAAAAGGTACAAGGGGGGGTATTATGATTTTCCAAAAAAAAGGTACAAGGGGGGGTATTATGATTTTCCAAAAAAAGGTACAAGGGGGGGTATTATGATTTTCCAAAAAAAAGGTACAAGGGGGGGTATTATGATTTTCCAAAAAAAAGGTACAAGGGGGGTATTATGATTTTCCAAAAAAAAAAGGTACAAGGGCGGTATTATGATTTTCCAAAAAAAAGGTACAAGGGGGGTATTATGATTTTCCAAAAAAAGGTACAAGGGGGGGTATTATGATTTTCCAAAAAAAAGGTACAAGGGGGGTATTATGATTTTCCAAAAAAAAGGTACAAGGGGGGGTATTATGATTTTCCAAAAAAAAAGGTACAAGGGGGGTATTATGATTTTTTTAAAAAAAGGTACAAGGGGGGGAGTATTATGATTTTCCAAAAAAAATGTTACAAGGGGGGTATTACGATTTTCCAAAAAAAAGTTACAAGGGGGGGTATTACGATTTTCCAAAAAAAAGTTACAAGGGGGGTATTACGATTTTCAAAAAAAAAAGTTACAAGGGGGGGTATTGCGATTTTCAAAAAAAAGTTACAAGGGGGGTATTACGATTTTCAAAAAAAAAGTTACAAGGGGGGGTATTATGATTTTCAAAAAAAAAGTTACAGGGGGGGTATTACGATTTTCTAAAAAAAGGGACAAGGGGGGGTATTATGATTTTCCAAAAAAAAGGTACAAGGGGGGTATTATGATTTTCTAAAAAAAGGGACAAGGTGGGGGTATTATGATTTTCCAAAAAAAAGGTACAAGGGGGGGTATTAAGATTTTCAAAAAAAAAGGTACAAGGGGGGGTATTATGATTTTCTAAAAAAAAGGTACAAGGGGGGGGTATTATGATTTTCCAAAAAAAAGGTACAAGGGGGGGTATTATGATTTTCCAATAAAAAGGTACGAGGGGGGTATTATGATTTTCCAAAAAAAGGTACAAGGGGGGGTATTATGATTTTCCAAAAAAAAGGTACAAGGGGGGGTATTATGATTTTACAAAAAAAAGGTACAAGGGGGGGTATTATGATTTTCCAAAAAAAAGGTACAAGGGGGGGTATTATGATTTTTTTTAAAAAAGGTACAAGGGGGGGAGTATTTTGATTTTCCAAAAAAAAGGTACAAGGGGGGTATTATGATTTTCCAAAAAAAAGGTACAAGGGGGGGTATTTTGATTTTCCAAAAAAAAGGTATAAGGGGGTATTATGATTTTCCAAAAAAAAGGTACAAAGGGGGGTATTATGATTTTTCAAAAAAAAGGTACAAAGGGGGGTATTATGATTTTTCAAAAAAAAGGTAAAAGGGGGGGTATTATGATTTTCCAAAAAAAAGGTACAAGGGGGGGATATTATGATTTTCCAAAAAAAAGGTACAAAGGGGGGTATTATGATTTTCCAAAAAAAAGGTACAAGGGGGGGTATTATGATTTTCCAAAAAAAAGGTACAAGGGGGGGTATTATGATTTTCCAAAAAAAGGTACAAGGGGGGTATTATGATTTTCCAAAAAAAAGGTACAAGGGGGGGTATTATGATTTTCCAAAAAAAAGGTACAAGGGGGGTATTATGATTTTCCAAAAAAAAAGGTACAAGGGCGGTATTATGATTTTCCAAAAAAAAGGTACAAGGGGGGGTATTATGATTTTCCAAAAAAAAAGGTACAAGGGGGGGTATTATGATTTTTTTAAAAAAAGGTATAAGGGGGGGAGTATTTTGATTTTCCAAAAAAAAGGTACAAGGGGGGGGTATTATGATTTTCCAAAAAAAAGGTACAAGGGGGGGTATTATGATTTTCCAAAAAAAAAGGTACAAGGGGGGGTATTATGATTTTTTTAAAAAAAGGTACAAGGGGGGGTATTACGATTTTCAAAAAAAAAGTTACAAGGGGGGGTATTAAGATTTTCAAAAAAAAAGTTACAAGGGGGGGGTATTACGATTTTCAAAAAAAAAGTTACAAGGGGGGTATTACGATTTTCAAAAAAAAGGTTACAAGGGGGGGTATTACGATTTTCAAAAAAAAAGTTACAAGGGGGGGTATTACGATTTTCAAAAAAAAGTTACAAGGGGGGATATTACGATTTTCAAAAAAAAAGTTACAAGGGGGGGTATTACGATTTTCAAAAAAAAAGTTACAAGGGGGGGTATTACGATTTTCATAAAAAAAGTTACAAGGGGGGTATTATGATTTTCAAAAAAAAAGTTACAAGGGGGGTATTGCGATTTTCAAAAAAAAAGTTACAAGGGGGGTATTACGATTTTCAAAAAAAAAGTTACAAGGGGGGGTATTATGATTTTCAAAAAAAAAGTTACAAGGGAGGTATTACGATTTTCAAAAAAAAAGTTACAAGGGGGGTATTACGATTTTCAAAAAAAAAGTTACAGGGGGGGGGTATTACGATTTTCTAAAAAAAGGGACAAGGGGGGGTATTATGATTTTCCAAAAAAAAGGTACAAGGGGGGGTATTATGATTTTCTTAAAAAAGGGACAAGGTGGGGGTATTATGATTTTCCAAAAAAAAGGTACAAGGGGGGTATTATGATTTTCCAATAAAAAGGTACGAGGGGGGGGTATTATGATTTTCCAAAAAAAGGTACAAGGGGGGGTATTATGATTTTCCAAAAAAAAGGTACAAGGGGGGGTATTATGATTTTACAAAAAAAAGGTACAAGGGGGGGTATTATGATTTTCCAAAAAAAAGGTACAAGGGGGGTATTATGATTTTCTAAAAAAAGGTACAAGGGGGGTATTATGATTTTCCAAAAAAAAGGTATAAGGGGGTATTATGATTTTCCAAAAAAAAGGTACAAAGGGGGGTATTATGATTTTTCAAAAAAAAGGTAAAAGGGGGGGTATTATGATTTTCCAAAAAAAAGGTACAAGGGGGGGATATTATGATTTTCCAAAAAAAAGGTACAAAGGGGGGTATTATGATTTTCCAAAAAAAAGGTACAAGGGGGGGTATTATGATTTTCCAAAAAAAAGGTACAAGGGGGGGTATTATGATTTTCAAAAAAAAAGTTACAAGGCGGGGTATTACGATTTTCAAAAAAAAAGTTACAAGGGGGGGTATTACGATTTTCAAAAAAAAGTTACAAGGGGGGGTATTACGATTTTCAAAAAAAAAGTTACAAGGGGGGTATTACAATTTTCAAAAAAAAAGTTACAAGGGGGGTATTACGATTTTCAAATAAAAAGTTACAAAGGGGGGGTATTACGATTTTCAAAAAAAAAGTTACAAGGGGGGGTATTACGATTTTCCAAAAAAAAGTTACAAGGGGGGGTATTACGATTTTCAAAAAAAAAAGTTACAAGGGGAGGTATTACGATTTTCAAAAAAAAAGTTACAAGGGGGGGTATTACGATTTTCAAAAAAAAAGTTACAAGGGGGGGTATTACGATTTTCAAAAAAAAAGTTACAAGGGGGGTATTACGATTTTCAAAAAAAAAGTTACTAGGAGGGGGTATTACGATTTTCAAAAAAAAAGTTACAAGAGGGGGGTATTACGATTTTCAAAAAAAAAGTTACAAATGGGGGGTATTACGATTTTCAAAAAAAAAGTTACAAGCGGGGGTATTATGATTTTCCAAAAAAAAGGTACAAGGGGGGTATTATGATTTTCTAAAAAAAAGGTACAAGGGGGGTATTATGATTTTCCAAAAAAAAGGTATAAGGGGGTATTATGATTTTCCAAAAAAAAGGTACAAAGGGGGGTATTATGATTTTTCAAAAAAAAGGTAAAAGGGGGGGTATTATGATTTTCCAAAAAAAAGGTACAAGGGGGGGATATTATGATTTTCCAAAAAAAAGGTACAAAGGGGGGTATTATGATTTTCCAAAAAAAAGGTACAAGGGGGGGTATTATGATTTTCCAAAAAAAAGGTACAAGGGGGGGTATTATGATTTTCCAAAAAAAGGTACAAGGGGGGGTATTATGATTTTCCAAAAAAAAGGTACAAGGGGGGGTATTATGATTTTCCAAAAAAAAGGTACAAGGGGGGTATTATGATTTTCCAAAAAAAAAGGTACAAGGGCGGTATTATGATTTTCCAAAAAAAAGGTACAAGGGGGGTATTATGATTTTCCAAAAAAAGGTACAAGGGGGGGTATTATGATTTTCCAAAAAAAAGGTACAAGGGGGGTATTATGATTTTCCAAAAAAAAGGTACAAGGGGGGGTATTATGATTTTCCAAAAAAAAAGGTACAAGGGGGGGTATTATGATTTTTTTAAAAAAAGGTACAAGGGGGGGAGTATTATGATTTTCCAAAAAAATGTTACAAGGGGGGTATTACGATTTTCCAAAAAAAAGTTACAAGGGGGGGTATTACGATTTTCCAAAAAAAAGTTACAAGGGGGGTATTACGATTTTCAAAAAAAAAAGTTACAAGGGGGGGTATTGCGATTTTCAAAAAAAAGTTACAAGGGGGGTATTACGATTTTCAAAAAAAAAGTTACAAGGGGGGGTATTATGATTTTCAAAAAAAAAGTTACAGGGGGGTATTACGATTTTCTAAAAAAAGGGACAAGGGGGGGTATTACGATTTTCATAAAAAAAGTTACAAGGGGGGTATTACGATTTTCAAAAAAAAAGTTACAAGGGGGGGTATTGCGATTTTCAAAAAAAAAGTTACAAGGGGGGTATTACGATTTTCAAAAAAAAAGTTACAAGGGGGGGTATTATGATTTTCAAAAAAAAAGTTACAAGGGAGGTATTACGATTTTCAAAAAAAAAGTTACAAGGGGGGTATTACGATTTTCAAAAAAAAAGTTACAGGGGGGGGGTATTACGATTTTCTAAAAAAAGGGACAAGGGGGGGTATTATGATTTTCCAAAAAAAAGGTACAAGGGGGGGTATTATGATTTTCTTAAAAAAGGGACAAGGTGGGGGTATTATGATTTTCCAAAAAAAAGGTACAAGGGGGGTATTATGATTTTCCAATAAAAAGGTACGAGGGGGGGGTATTATGATTTTCCAAAAAAAGGTACAAGGGGGGGTATTATGATTTTCCAAAAAAAAGGTACAAGGGGGGGTATTATGATTTTACAAAAAAAAGGTACAAGGGGGGGTATTATGATTTTCCAAAAAAAAGGTACAAGGGGGGTATTATGATTTTCTAAAAAAAGGTACAAGGGGGGTATTATGATTTTCCAAAAAAAAGGTATAAGGGGGTATTATGATTTTCCAAAAAAAAGGTACAAAGGGGGGTATTATGATTTTTCAAAAAAAAGGTAAAAGGGGGGGTATTATGATTTTCCAAAAAAAAGGTACAAGGGGGGGATATTATGATTTTCCAAAAAAAAGGTACAAAGGGGGGTATTATGATTTTCCAAAAAAAAGGTACAAGGGGGGGTATTATGATTTTCCAAAAAAAAGGTACAAGGGGGGGTATTATGATTTTCCAAAAAAAGGTACAAGGGGGGTATTATGATTTTCCAAAAAAAAGGTACAAGGGGGGGTATTATGATTTTCCAAAAAAAAGGTACAAGGGGGGTATTATGATTTTCCAAAAAAAAAGGTACAAGGGCGGTATTATGATTTTCCAAAAAAAAGGTACAAGGGGGGTATTATGATTTTCCAAAAAAAGGTACAAGGGGGGGTATTATGATTTTCCAAAAAAAAGGTACAAGGGGGGTATTATGATTTTCCAAAAAAAAGGTACAAGGGGGGGTATTATGATTTTCCAAAAAAAAAGGTACAAGGGGGGGTATTATGATTTTTTTAAAAAAAGGTACAAGGGGGGGAGTATTATGATTTTCCAAAAAAAAGGTACAAGGGGGGTATTATGATTTTCCAAAAAAAGGTACAAGGGGGGGTATTATGATTTTCCAAAAAAAAGGTACAAGGGGGGGTATTATGATAAAAAAGGTACAAGGGGGGGTATTATGATTTTCCAAAAAAAAGGTACAAGGGGGGGTATTATGATTTTCCAAAAAAAGGTACAAGGGGGGGTATTATGATTTTCCAAAAAAAAGGTACAAGGGGGGGTATTATGATTTTCCAAAAAAAAGGTACAAGGGGGGTATTATGATTTTCCAAAAAAAAAAGGTACAAGGGGGGGTATTATGATTTTTTTAAAAAAAGGTACAAGGGGGGGAGTATTATGATTTTCCAAAAAAAAGGTACAAGGGGGGTATTATGATTTTCCAAAAAAAGGTACAAGGGGGGTATTATGATTTTCCAAAAAAAAGGTACAAGGGGGGGTATTATGATAAAAAAGGTACAAGGGGGGGTATTATGATTTTCCAAAAAAAAGGTACAAGGGGGGGTATTATGATTTTCCAAAAAAAAGGTACAAGGGGGGGTATTATGATTTTTTTTTAAAAAGGTACAAGGGGGGGAGTATTATGATTTTCCAAAAAAAAGGTACAAGGGGGGTATTATGATTTTCCAAAAAAAGGTACAAGGGGGGTATTATGATTTTCCAAAAAAAAGGTACAAGGGGGGGTATTATGATAAAAAAGGTACAAGGGGGGGTATTATGATTTTCCAAAAAAAAGGTACAAGGGGGGGTATTATGATTTTCCAAAAAAAGGTACAAGGGGGGGTATTATGATTTTCCAAAAAAAAGGTACAAGGGGGGGTATTATGATTTTCCAAAAAAAAGGTACAAGGGGGGGTATTATGATTTTCCAAAAAAAAAGGTACAAGGGCGGTATTATGATTTTCCAAAAAAAAGGTACAAGGGGGGGTATTATGATTTTCCAAAAAAAGGTACAAGGGGGGGTATTATGATTTTCCAAAAAAAAGGTACAAGGGGGGTATTATGATTTTCCAAAAAAAAGGTACAAGGGGGGGGGTATTATGATTTTCCAAAAAAAAGGTACAAGGGGGGGTATTATGATTTTCCAAAAAAAAAGGTACAAGGGGGGGTATTATGATTTTTTTTAAAAAAGGTACAAGGGGGGGTATTACGATTTTCAAAAAAAAAGTTACAAGGGGGGGTATTAAGATTTTCAAAAAAAAAGTTACAAGGAGGGGGTATTACGATTTTCAAAAAAAAAGTTACAAGGGGGGTATTACGATTTTCAAAAAAAAAGTTACAAGGGGGGGGTATTACGATTTTCAAAAAAAAAGTTACAAGGGGGGGTATTACGATTTTCAAAAAAAAGTTACAAGGGGGGATATTACGATTTTCAAAAAAAAAGTTACAAGGGGGGGTATTACGATTTTCAAAAAAAAAGTTACAAGGGGGGGTATTACGATTTTCAAAAAAAAAGTTACAAGGGGGGTATTACGATTTTCAAAAAAAAAGTTACAAGGGGGGGTATTACGATTTTCAAAAAAAAAGTTACAAGGGGGGGTATTACGATTTTCAAAAAAAAAGTTACAAGGGGGGTATTACGATTTTCAAAAAAAAAGTTACAAGGGGGGGTTATTACGATTTTCAAAAAAAAAGTTACAAGGGGGGGTATTAGGGGGTATTACGATTTTCAAAAAAAAAGTTACAAGGGGGGGTATTACGATTTTCAAAAAAAAGTTACATGGGGGGGTATTACGATTTTCAAAAAAAAATTTACAAGGGGGGGTATTACGATTTTCAAAAAAAAGTTACAAGGGGGGGTATTACGATTTTCATAAAAAAAGTTACAAGGGGGGTATTACGATTTTCAAAAAAAAAGTTACAAGGGGGGGTATTGCGATTTTCAAAAAAAAAGTTACAAGGGGGGTATTACGATTTTCAAAAAAAAAGTTACAAGGGGGGGTATTATGATTTTCAAAAAAAAAGTTACAAGGGGGGTATTACGATTTTCAAAAAAAAAGTTACAAGGGGGGTATTACGATTTTCAAAAAAAATGTTACAGGGGGGGGTATTACGATTTTCTAAAAAAAGGGACAAGGGGGGGTATTATGATTTTCCAAAAAAAAGGTACAAGGGGGGGTATTATGATTTTCTAAAAAAAGGGACAAGGTGGGGGTATTATGATTTTCCAAAAAAAAGGTACAAGGGGGGGTATTAAGATTTTCCAAAAAAAAGGTACAAGGGGGGGTATTATGATTTTCTAAAAAAAGGTACAAGGGGGGGGTATTATGATTTTCCAAAAAAAAGGTACAAGGGGGGGTATTATGATTTTCCAATAAAAAGGTACGAGGGGGGGTATTATGATTTTCCAAAAAAAGGTACAAGGGGGGTATTATGATTTTCCAAAAAAAAGGTACAAGGGGGGGTATTATGATTTTACAAAAAAAAGGTACAAGGGGGGGTATTATGATTTTCCAAAAAAAAGGTACAAGGGGGGTATTATGATTTTCTAAAAAAAGGTACAAGGGGGGTATTATGATTTTCCAAAAAAAAGGTATAAGGGGGTATTATGATTTTCCAAAAAAAAGGTACAAAGGGGGGTATTATGATTTTTCAAAAAAAAGGTAAAAGGGGGGGTATTATGATTTTCCAAAAAAAAGGTACAAGGGGGGGATATTATGATTTTCCAAAAAAAAGGTACAAAGGGGGGTATTATGATTTTCCAAAAAAAAGGTACAAGGGGGGGTATTATGATTTTCCAAAAAAAAGGTACAAGGGGGGGTATTATGATTTTCCAAAAAAAGGTACAAGGGGGGGTATTATGATTTTCCAAAAAAAAGGTACAAGGGGGGGTATTATGATTTTCCAAAAAAAAGGTACAAGGGGGGTATTATGATTTTCCAAAAAAAAAGGTACAAGGGCGGTATTATGATTTTCCAAAAAAAAGGTACAAGGGGGGTATTATGATTTTCCAAAAAAAAGGTACAAGGGGGGGGGTATTATGATTTTCCAAAAAAAAGGTACAAGGGGGGGTATTATGATTTTCCAAAAAAAAAGGTACAAGGGGGGTATTATGATTTTCCAAAAAAAAGGTACAAGGGGGGGTATTATGATAAAAAAGGTACAAGGGGGGGTATTATGATAAAAAAAGGTACAAGGGGGGTATTATGATTTTCCAAAAAAAAGGTACAAGGGGGGTATTATGATTTTCCAAAAAAAAGGTACAAGGGGGGGTATTATGATAAAAAAGGTACAAGGGGGGTATTATGATAAAAAAAGGTACAAGGGGGGTATTATGATAAAAAAAGTTACAAGGGGGGGTATTATGATTTTCCAAAAAAAAGGTACAAGGGGGGGTATTATGATTTTCCAAAAAAAAGGTACAAGGGGGGGTATTATGATTTTCCATAAAAAAGGTACATGGGGGGGTATTATGATTTTCCAAAAAAAAGGTACAAGGGGGGGTATTATGATTTTCCAAAAAAAAAGGTACATGGGGGTATTATGATTTTCCAAAAAAATGTACAAGGGGGGAGTATTATGATAAAAAAAGGTACAAGGGGGGTATTATGATTTTCCAAAAAAAAGGTACAAGGGGGGGTATTATGATTTTCCAAAAAAAAGGTACAAGGGGGGAGTATTATGATAAAAAAAAGGTACAAGGGGGGGTATTATGATAAAAAAAGGTACAAGGGGGGTATTATGATAAAAAAAGTTACAAGGGGGGGTATTATGATTTTCCAAAAAAAAGGTACAAGGGGGGGTATTATGATTTTCCATAAAAAAGGTACAAGGGGGGTATTATGATTTTCCAAAAAAAAAGGTACAAGGGGGGGTATTATGATTTTACAAAAAAAGGTACAAGGGGGGGTATTATGATTTTCCAAAAAAATGTTACAAGGGGGGTATTATGATTTTCCAAAAAAAAGGTACAAGGGGGGGGGGTATTATGATTTTTCAAAAAAAAGGTACAAGGGGGGGTATTATGATTTTCCAAAAAAAAGGTACAAGGGGGGGTATTATGATTTTCCAAAAAAAAGGTACAAGGGGGGAGTATTATGATAAAAAAAAGGTACAAGGGGGGGTATTATGATAAAAAAGGTACAAGGGGGGTATTACGATAAAAAAAGTTAAAAGGGGGGTATTACGTTAAAAAAGTTACAAGGGGGGGTATTACGATAAAAAAAGTTACAATGGGGGGGTATTACGATAAAAAAAGTTACAAGGGGGGGTATTACGATAAAAAAAGTTACAAGGGGGTATTACGATAAAAAAAATTACAAGGGGGGTGGTATTACGATAAAAAAAGTTACAAGAGGGGGGTATTACGATAAAAAAAGTTACAAGGGGGGGTATTACGTTAAAAAAAGTTACAAGGGGGAGTATTACGATAAAAAAAGTTACAAGGGGGGTATTACGATAAAAAAAGTTACAAGGGGGGTATTACGATAAAAAAAGTTACAAGGGGGGGTATTACGATAAAAAAAGTTAAAAGGGGGGGTATTACGATAAAAAAAGTTACAAGGGGGATATTACGTTAAAAAAAGTTACAAGGGGGGTATTACGATAAAAAAAGTTACAAGGGGGGGTATTACGATAAAAAAATTACAAGGGGGGTATTACGTTAAAAAAAAGTTACAAGGGGGGGTATTACGATAAAAAAAGTTACAAGGGGGGTATTACGATAAAAAAGTTACAAGGGGGGTATTACGATAAAAAAGTTACAAGGGGGGTATTACGTTAAAAAAAGTTACAAGGGGGTATTACGTTAAAAAAAGTTATAAGGGGGGTATTACGATAAAAAAAGTTACAAGGGGGGGTATTACGATAAAAAAAGTTACAAGGGGGGTATTACATTTTTAAAAAGTTACAAGGGGGGGGTATTACGATAAAAAAAGTTACAAGGGGGGTATTACGATAAAAAAGTTACAAGGGGGGGAATTACGATAAAAAAAGTTACAAGGGGGGGTATTACGTTAAAAAAAGTTACAAGGGGGGGTATTACGATAAAAAAGTTACAAGGGGGGTATTACATTAAAAAAAGTTACAAGGGGGGGTATTACGATAAAAAAAGTTACAAGGGGGGGTATTACATTTAAAAAAAGTTACAAGGGGGGTATTACGATAAAAATAGTTACAAGGGGGGGTATTACTTTAAAAAAAGTTACAAGGGGGGGTATTACGTTAAAAAAAGTTACAAGGGGGGTATTACGATAAAAAAAGTTACAAGGGGGGGTATTACGATAAAAAAGTTACAAGGGGGGTAATACGATTAAAAAAAGTTACAAGGGAGGGGTATTACGATAAAAAAGTTACAAGGGTGGGGTATTACGATAAAAAAAGTTACAAGGGGGGTATTACGATAAAAAAAGTTACAAGGGGGGTATTACGTAAAAAAAGTTACAAGGGGGGGTATTACGATAAAAAAAGTTACAATGGGGGGGTATTACGTTAAAAAAAGTTACAAGGGGGGTATTACGATAAAAAAAGTTACAAGGGGGGGTATTACGATAAAAAAGTTACAAGGGGGGGTATTACGTTAAAAAAAGTTACAAGGGGGGGTATTATGATTTTCCAAAAAAAAGGTACAAGGGGGGGTATTATGATTTTCTAAAAAAAAGGTACAAGGGGGGGTATTATGATTTTCTAAAAAAAAGGTACAAGGGGGGTATTATGATTTTCCAAAAAAAAGGTACAAGGGGGGGTATTATGATTTTCCAAAATAAAGGTACATGGGGGGGTATTATGATTTTCCAAAAAAAAGGTACAAGGGGGAGGTATTATGATTTTCCAAAAAAAAGGTACAAAAGGGGTTATTATGATTTTCCAAAAAAAAGGTACAAGGGGGGGTATTATGATTTTCCAAAAAAAAGGTACAAGGGGGGGTATTATGATTTTCCAAAAAAAAGGTACAAGGGGGGGTATTATGATTTTCCAAAAAAAAGGTACAAGGGGGGGTATTATGATTTTCCAAAAAAAAGGTACATGGGGGGGTATTATGATTTTCCAAAAAAAAGGTACAAGGGGGGAGTATTATGATAAAAAAGGTACAAGGGGGGGTATTATGATTTTCCAAAAAAAAGGTACAAGGGGAGGTATTATGATTTTCCAAAAAAAAGGTACAAGGGGGGAGTATTATGATAAAAAAAGGTACAAGGGGGGGTATTATGATAAAAAAAGGTACAAGGGGGGTATTATGATAAAAAAAGTTACAAGGGGGGGTATTATGATTTTCCAAAAAAAAGGTACAAGGGGGGGTATTATGATTTTCCAAAAAAAAGGTACAAAGGGGGGGTATTATGATTTTCCAAAAAAAAGGTACAAGGGGGGGTATTATGATTTTCCAAAAAAAAGGTACAAGGGGGGGTATTATGATTTTCCAAAAAAAGGTACAAGGGGGGGTATTATGATTTTCCAAAAAAAAGGTACAAGGGGGGGTATTATGATTTTCCAAAAAAAAGGTACAAAGGGGGGGTATTATGATTTTCCAAAAAAAAGGTACAAGGGGGGGGTATTATGATTTTTCAAAAAAAAGGTACAAGGGGGGGTATTATGATTTTCCAAAAAAAAGGTACAAGGGGGGGGTATTATGATTTTCCAAAAAAAAGGTACAAGGGGGGGTATTATGATTTTCCAAAAAAAAGGTACAAGGGGGGAGTATTATGATAAAAAAAGGTACAAGGGGGGGGTATTACGATAAAAAAGTTACAAGGGGGGGGTATTACGTTAAAAAAGTTACAAGGGGGGGTATTACGATAAAAAAAGTTACAATGGGGGGGTATTACGTTAAAAAAAGTTACAAGGGGGGTATTACGATAAAAAAGTTACAAGGGGGGTATTACGATAAAAAAAGTTACAAGGGGGTATTACGATAAAAAAAGTTACAAGGGGGGGTATTACGATTAAAAAAGTTACAAGAGGGGGGTATTACGATAAAAAAAGTTACAAGGGGGGGTATTACGTTAAAAAAAGTTACAAGGGGGAGTATTACGATAAAAAAAGTTACAAGGGGGGTATTACGATAAAAAAAGTTACAAGGGGGTTATTACGATAAAAAATTTACAAGGGGGGGTATTACGATAAAAAAAGTTACAAGGGGGGGTATTACGATAAAAAAAGTTAAAAGGGGGGGTATTACGATAAAAAAAGTTACAAGGGGGATATTACGTTAAAAAAGTTACAAGGGGGGGTATTACGATAAAAAAAGTTACAAGGGGGGGTATTACATTTAAAAAAGTTACAAGGGGGGGTATTACGTTAAAAAAAGTTACAAGGGGGGGTATTACGATAAAAAAGTTACAAGGGGGGGTATTACGATAAAAAAAGTTACAAGGGGGGTATTACGTTAAAAAAAGTTACAAGGGGGTATTACGTTAAAAAAAGTTATAAGGGGGGGTATTATGATAAAAAAAAGTTACAAGGGGGTATTACGATAAAAAAAGTTACAAGGGGGGTATTACGTTAAAAAAGTTACAAGGGGGGGTATTACGATAAAAAAAGTTACAAGGGGGGTATTACATTTTAAAAAAGTTACAAGGGGGGGTATTATGATAAAAAAAAGTTACAAGGGGGGGTATTACGATAAAAAAGTTACAAGGGGGTATTACATTTAAAAAAGTTACAAGGGGGGGTATTACGATAAAAAAAGTTACAAGGGGGGGTATTACATTAAAAAAGTTACAAGGGGGGTATTACGATAAAAAAGTTACAAGGCGGGGTATTACGTTAAAAAAAAGTTACAAGGGGGGTATTACGATAAAAAAAGTTACAAGGGGGGTATTACGATAAAAAAAGTTACAAGGGGGGGTATTACGTTAAAAAAGTTACAAGGGGGGTATTACGATAAAAAAAGTTACAAGGGGGGTATTACGTTAAAAAAAGTTACAAGGGGGGGTATTACGATAAAAAAAAGTTACAAGGGGGGTATTACGATAAAAAAAGTTACAAGGGGGGGTATTACGATTAAAAAAAGTTACAAGGGGGGGTATTACGATAAAAAAGTTACAAGGGTGGGGTATTACGATAAAAAAAAGTTACAAGGGGGGGTATTACGATAAAAAAAGTTACAAGGGGGTATTACGATAAAAAAGTTACAAGGGGGGGTATTACGTAAAAAAAGTTACAAGGGGGGGGTATTACGATAAAAAAGTTACAATGGGGGGGTATTACGATAAAAAAAGTTACAAGGGGGGGTATTACGATAAAAAAGTTACAAGGGGGGGTATTACGTTAAAAAAAGTTACAAGGGGGGGTATTATGATAAAAAAGTTACAAGGGGGGTATTACGATAAAAAAAGTTACAAGGGGGGGTATTACGATAAAAAAGTTACAAGGGGTGTATTACGATAAAAAAAGTTACAAGGGGGGTATTACGTTAAAAAAAAGTTACAAGGGGGGGTATTACGATAAAAAAAGTTACAAGGGGGGTATTACGTTAAAAAAAGTTACATGGGGGGTATTACGATAAAAAAAGTTACAAGGGTGGGGTATTATGATAAAAAAAGTTACAAGGGGGGGTATTACGATAAAAAAAGTTACAAGGGGGTATTACGTTATAAAAAGTTACAAGGGGGTATTACGATAAAAAAAGTTACAAGGGGGTATTACATTTAAAAAAAGTTACAAGGGGGGGTATTACGATAAAAAAGTTACAAGGGGTGTATTACGATAAAAAAAGTTACAAGGGGGGATATTACGATAAAAAAAAGTTACAAGGGGGGGTATTACGATAAAAAAGTTACAAGGGGGGGTATTACGATAAAAAAAGTTACAAGGGGGGGTATTACAATAAAAAAGTTACAAGGGGGGTATTACGATAAAAAAAAGTTACAAGGGGGGTATTACGATAAAAAAAAGTTACAAGGGGGAGGTATTACGATAAAAAAGTTACAAGGGGGTGTATTACGATAAAAAAAGGTACAAGGGGGGTATTACGATAAAAAAAGTTACAAGGGGGGGGTATTACGATAAAAAAAGTTAAAAGGGGGGTATTACGATAAAAAAGTTACAAGGGGGGGGTATTACGATAAAAAAGTTACAAGGGGGGTATTACGATAAAAAAAGTTACAAGGGGGGGTATTACGATAAAAAAGTTACAAGGGGGGGTATTACAATAAAAAAGTTACAAGGGGGGTATTACGATAAAAAAAAGTTACAAGGGGGGTATTACGATAAAAAAAAGTTACAAGGGGGAGGTATTACGATAAAAAAGTTACAAGGGGGTGTATTACGATAAAAAAAGGTACAAGGGGGGTATTACGATAAAAAAAGGTACAAGGGGGGTATTACGATAAAAAAAGTTACAAGGGGGGGGTATTACGATAAAAAAAGTTAAAAGGGGGGGTATTACGATAAAAAAAGTTACAAGGGGGGTATTACGATAAAAAAAGTTACAAGGGGGGGTATTACGATAAAAAAGTTACAAGGGGGGGGTATTACGATAAAAAAGTTACAAGGGGGGGTATTACGATAAAAAAGTTACAAGGGGGGGTATTACGATAAAAAAAGTTACAAGGGGGGGTATTACGATAAAAAAAGTTACAAGGGGGTGTATTACGATAAAAAAAAGGTACAAGGGGGGGTATTATGATAAAAAAGTTACAAGGAGGGGGTATTAAAATAAAAAAAGTT
The DNA here is from genome assembly GCF_902459505.1 of Geotrypetes seraphini. Classification (NCBI taxonomy): domain Eukaryota; kingdom Metazoa; phylum Chordata; class Amphibia; order Gymnophiona; family Dermophiidae; genus Geotrypetes; species Geotrypetes seraphini. Next base: position 120,897,649 of record NC_047095.1, on the reverse strand, counting down.
ACAAGGGGGGGTATTACGATAAAAAAAGTTACAAGGGGGGGTATTATGATAAAAAAATGGAAATGAGACAGACCCGCCCCTTCCCGGCCCATCCCCACTAAATTTAAGGCCTGATTGGCCCAGTCTCTAGAAGCCTGGACCAATCAGGCCTTAGGCATAGCGGGTCCGCCCATCCCCACTAATCCTAAGATTTGATTGGCCCAGGCTAGGCCAATAAGGCCTTAGGATTAGTGGGGATGGGCGGACCCACTATGCCTAAGGCCTGATTGGTCCAGGATATTGGTCCAGGATATGTCTAGGAAATAGGTATTTGTTAGGGCTCCTGTGTTAGTGGCCACGCGCAAACTGGGAAATTAGCACATGGCCATGAATTAATTCAGTTTCTATACTGTACTCTCCAGGGAACTCATAATGGTTTACATTAATGCATTCAGGCACTCAAACATTAATGGAGGGGGGAATAGAAAATGCAACCATGTTACAGGCGTGCTAAAACTGGCCTCAGTGCGCAGGAAACCCGCGTGCTAGTCATAGCGCAGGTCACTTTTTAAGCACAGCTCAGTAAAAAGGCCGCGTCGATCGGTGCCAGTCATTTCCCAGAATGCTTTGCTGGTATTTCACGGCATGACACGTTTTAAGTACGTTTTTCTCCTGGTTTCCAGCCCCTCACCCCAGTGCACCGTCTCATCCTCCTCCAGGCTTCTGTGCCACACCAGACAGGCGTAATCATCTCGGGTGTTAGATTTGACATTTAAGGACACGGCGGCCTGGTAGGTCCCGTCTGGATTGGGCAGAATCGCCTCTGCCTCCAATTTAACCTGCGTCTCCGCTCCATTCTTCAGCCACTTCATTTCGACGCAACGGGGGTAGAACCCATAGGCGTGGCAGTACAGGGTCACGGAGTCATTCAGGAGCTTCCTTTCTGTAATCCTCACGTTGGGTTTATCTGTAGATAAGATTTTAAGATACTGGTTAACGACAATGTTTGAACTGATCATCTTCAGAGCGGTAATGCTGCTTGGGTGGTTTGGACTATCTCCCAGATTCGGTATAGGGCACCCAAAGATGGATGCGTGATTTTGGGTACGGAAGACAGATCTGCACGCATACTACTTCATCAATTACCGTATATACTCGAATATAAGTCGATCCAAAAATAAGTCGAGACCCCTATTTTTCTCCCCAAAAAGGAGGAAAAATGGTTGACTCATATATAAGTTAATATTCAAGGGCCCTGCCAGGATCTGCACCCAGCGCTCCCTCCCTCCCCTGTCAGGCTCTGCGGGAGCCATTCAGGAAGCCGCTCAGCATCGAGCAGCAGCGCCAAAGCGTGCTCCTGCTCGGTGCTGCTCAGCGGCTGAAGCCGAAACTCACAGCAGTGACCGACCGGCTTAGCAGCGGGGCAGGAGTGTGGAAAGCTCGCTCCTGCCCGCTACACCTCTGGACCACCAGGGATTCCAGCGGCAGAGGAGGTATAATGGACAGGGCAGGGAGGGGGGACAGCGTGCAGAGCCTGGAGGCCCTGCAGAGGCCTGAAATAAGTCTGGAAGGGGGGTGGGTGGGTGCTGGCCCAAATATAAACTGGGAGCCCCCAAAATCCCAGTTTATATTCGAGTATATACGGTAGGTGTTAAAATCCCAGTTTATATTCGAGTATATACGGTAGGTGTTAAAATCCCAGTTTATATTCGAGTATATACGGTAGGTGTTAAAATCCCAGTTTAAATTTGAGTATTGGTTTTATGCACGGGTCAATGATTGGCTGAGTGGTAGACTTCAGAGGGTGATGGTCAATGGTACCCTTTCTGAAACATCAGAGGTGACCAGCGGAGTGCCGCAGGGCTCGGTCCTGGGTCCTCTCCTTTTTAACATATTCATAAGGGACTTGACACGAGGGCTACAGGGTAAAGTAATGTTATTCGCCGACGATGCAAAACTGTGCAACATAGTAAGTGAAAGCTTTTTACAGGATAGTATGACACAGGACCTTCGTACGTTGGAAAACTGGTCCTCGACATGGCAGCTAGGCTTCAATGCTATGAAATGTAAGGTCATGCACCTCGGTAGCAGAAATCCGTGCAGAACTTACACCTTAAATGGAGTAACATTAGCTAGAACCTCAGTAGAACGAGATTTGGGAGTAATCATCAGTGCAGACATGAAGGCTGCCAAGCAGGTAGAGAAGGCCACATCCAAGGCAAGGCAAATGATGGGATGTATCAATAGAAGTTTCGTCAGTCGGAAACCAGAAGTCATAATGCCGCTGTACAAAACCATGGTGAGACCTCATCTGGAGTACTGTGTGCAGTTCTGGAGGCCACATTACCATAAAGACATGATTAGAATCGAGTCGGTTCAGCGGATGGCCACTAGGATGATCTTGGGGTTCAAGGGTCTCTCATACGAAGAGAGACTGAGCAGACTGTGGCTCTACACTCTAGAGGAACGCAGGGAGAGAGGGGACATGATTGAGACATTTAAATACATCACAGGACGTGTCGAGGTGGAAGATGTCATCCTCTTCCCCAGGGGACCCTCGACCACAAGAGGGCATCCGCTTAAACTCAGAGGAGGGAAGTTCAGTAGTGACACCAGGAAGTATTTTTTCACGGAAAGGGTGGTAGATCACTGGAATAAGCTTCCGGTGCAGGTGGTCGAGGCCACTGGCGTGCTTGACTTTAAAAGTAAATGGGACATGTACGTGGGATCCCTACGTAGGACGAATCACTAGCATCTAGACTTATCGGGGTGGGTCAGTAGAGTGGGCAGACTTGATGGGCTATAGCCCTTTTCTGCCGTCATCTTTCTATGTTTCTATGTTTCTAATTGGCACTAATTAGTATTTATGCTGTTCGATAACATATGTGCCTAAATTTTCTGGCATGTAGCTCAAAAAGGGTGTGTGGCCAGGGGGAGGGGCATGGGCGGGCCACGGGTGTTCCCAGAATTTAGGCACGAGGTTTAGATTATGGTTACCATATGTCCGGATTTACTAGAACCACATCTGGAGGGCATCCACACATGCACGCATGCATGTGACCTCATCACGCCACATCCGCGCATACTCGAAAGCACTCCAGATGTGGCCCCCAATCCAGGTCACAAGTACCTGGCAGAACCCCAAAGAGTAGCAAGATTCCATGCTGCTGATTCCAGGGCAAGCAGTGGCTTCCCTCCCATGTCTGCCTCAGTTGCAGACTATGGACTTTTCCTCCAGGACTTTGTCCAAACCTTTTTCATGCCCAGCTATATTAACCACCCACCGTCCCCTCTCTCAGTCTTTACCTTTGCGTTGGAGGGTCTGGTTTGCAAAGGGAAGCAAGAATCGCAGTTCGTCGCATAGCGTACGCAGGCCCTTCACGAACCACTGAGTCAGAGTTTTGTTAGCATTTCGGTACTGTACTATCCTCTCAGCCTCCGGCATTTCCGTTGTCCAGTTCATGGTGTCTGTGTTGATGTGCATAAAATCCGCCCTGTCAAACGCTGTCCTGTAAAAGACGAACGTGGTGTTCGTGTCTGTGAGCTCACAGCCTTCCATCGTCTGGTACGTGTGGACACCTGAAAATAAGGAGCAATTCAGAGTCAGACAGACATGTTTTACAATCACTAGCATCTGAATATATATATATTTATTAAAAATATTTATATTTATATATTTATATATATATATATATTTATTAAAAATATTTATTACGAGGGGCGCCAGTGAGCTTCGAGAGGAATGGCTGCCTGAATTTGTGCTCCGGCAAAACAATTATAAGAATCTAGAACATACCATCGAATTGTGTTTAATTTTGTCTCAGGTGCTAAAAATTGTGTAGGTTTTGGGGTGTCTGCCACAAAGAGCGGTAAGCGGTCAAAACCTGACCCGTCTTCACCATCTAAACAAGCGGGATCGAAATCTGAGGCAAACCAGCCTGCGCTCAGACTGGAGGAACTTAGAGCGTTGAAAGACTTATTATTTGATACGAAAATAGATATTGAAGATATAAAAAAAGAAATATCGACAATAGAAACCGACCTTATTCAATTTCGGAGTAGAGTGGAAACTCTTGAACATAAGAACATAAAGAATTTCCACTGCTGGGTCAGACCCTGGTCCATCCTGCCCAGCAGTCCGCTCACATGGCGGCCCCCAGGTCAAAGACCAGTTCTCTAAATGAGTCCAGCCTCACCTGCGTACGTTCCAGTTTAGCAGGAACTTGTCCAACTTTGTCTTGAATCCCTGGAGGGGTTTTTTCCCTATGACAGACTCCGGAAGAGCGTTCCAGTTTTCTACCACTCTCTGGGTGAAGAAGAACTTCCTTACGTTTGTACGGAATCTATCCCCTTTCAACTTTAGAGAGTGCCCTCTTGTTCTCTCTACCTTAGAGAGGGTGAACAACCTGTCTCTATCTACCAAGTCTATTCCCTTCAGTATTTTGAATGTTTCGATCATGTCCCCTCTCAGTCTCCTCTTTTCAAGGGAGAAGAGGCCCAGTTTCTCCAATCTCTCACTGTACGGCAACTCCTCCAGCCCTTTAAACATTTATTCGCTCTTCTCTTGACCCTTCTCTGGACCCATGAACCCATGGATCGCCCAAATGATTCTCGAGGCCCCCACTTACCTCGACTTCAGAAAAACACTCAAAACTTACCTATTCAACAAACAAGCCCCGTAACGCCCCCTTTCTGGAATTACCTGGCCACACGTTCAACCCATTCCCCCCCCCATTATTGATCGCTGTCTTCCTGCTCCCCCACCCGTTCCCTTCTTCATCAGCCAAGTTCGGCTAAAGTTGTTGTAAATCCAATAAATTGTGGTAAATCGGCCCATTCGGCCCGTTCAGCCCTTCCCCCCCTCTATCGATCGCTTTCTTCCTTCTCTCCTTCCCACTTCCGCTTCTTCAGCCATGGTCGGCTGAAGGTGTTGTAAATCCAATATATTGTTTGTAAATCGGCATGTCAATGCGGATCCTATTGTAATTGTTGTGAACCGCCTAGAACTCGATGGGTATGGCAGTATAAGAATAAAATTATTATAATTATTATTATTTTGAGTAGTACCGTGTCCTTCTTCAAGTATGTGCTACGGAAGAAATTTGTCAAATGATCTAACCAAACCGTATTGACCATTCCCAGATCCCAATGCATACTATAGCTATCAATCTTGTAATCTCCCTGGGAATGCCCAGGCTAATTTCTTGTAAAGCATTTAGAACTGAAAGGTATTGGTGGGATAGAAGACATGTGTGTAATGTAATGTAATCTCCAGTGCCATTTTAGCTGGCAAAACTTTGTTTATGAGAGAAGCGTCACACTATGCTGAACATGAGAAATCTGGTCACTCATCCGCCAATTGTTTAAAAGCACAAACGGAATGTACCTTTATTTCATCAATCAAGACTAACAAGGGTGTTTTAACAGATCATTCTGCTATTCTGGATTGCTTCCATGTCTACTACAGTGAATTATACACATCACAAGCCTCTTCAACACTTAACAGACCAGGCTTTCTGTACAGTATCTCACATCCTACTACTACTGACACTAACGATAATGAAGTCTTTACTGCGCCTTTCAAGGAATCTGATTTATGCGATGCTTTGTCAAACTTGACAAAACACCAGGCCCAGATGGTTTACCAGTTGAATTTTATATGGCGTTTAAATCTCTGCTTCTACCTAAGCTAGCATCATTTTATAATTATCTGATTCAAACTTGTTAGGGGCTCGTTTACTGAAGGGACTATAATGGTTCTACCAAAAATTGGAAAAGATAGACAACTTGTGCAAAGCTACAGGCCACTCTCAATGATCAATCAATGTGGATGCTGTATGCTAAACTTCTCACTACGCGATTACAGAAGATCTTGCCTAAATTAATATCCAGTGAACAAACTGGCTTCATGAATGGACACATATCTAGTGACTAATCTAATCTAATCTAAATCTTGGGTTTATATACCGCATCATCTCCGCAGATGGAGCTCGACACGGTTTACATGGTTAGGGAAGGAACGGAACTCCAGTGGAATTATATAAGTATGAGAGAAGAGAGGTTGGTGTGAGAGTGCCAGGAGCGGGACGGGGTTACGTTCTGGAGAAGAGCCAGGTCTTCAGATGCTTACGGAATGGTAGAAGGGGGCTCAAATTGCGGAGAGGGGAAGGGAGACTGTTCCAGAGCTGAGTGATTCTGAAAGGGAGGGAAGAGCCAAGTTTACCAACAAGGGAGATGCCTTTTAAGGAGGGGTAGGATAGTTTTAATTTTTGAGTGGATCTAGTGGAGGTTGGATTTGAGGAATTCCAGGATAGAGGGATAAAAGGAGGAAGGATACCGTGGAGGATCTTGAAGGTTAGGCAGGCACATTTAAAGTAGACCCTGGAAATAACGGGAAGCCAGTGGAGTTTGGAGTGACAATACGAGACTTTTCTTTAACATACTTCAACAGGTTGAGAGAATAGATACACCATACCTTGCTCTTGGATTAGACGCCGAAAAGGCATTTGATCGGGTAGAATGGCCGACACACAAATGTGGTTAAGTTTGTCACACGCTGAAGGGGAAAATCGCCTTGAAACAGCCTGGTTTGGTGAAACATGAATTCGTGTTGGCTTGATCTAACGCCTCCCCCCCCCCCCAACCCCCACGCACATACTACAAACAGCGCTGGTATTGGTGTCAGTCAAGCAACAGTGCCGTATGTGGAATCACGGCTACCTCAAAAGTAGGCCAGGGTTCTTGGGGCCTACATTTCTGACGTCTATGTTTAACATGACTCAAATCTACGGCAGCACCTAAGAATGCCTCATGTCTTATCTGGCTTTAGGCACACCTACTTTGACCTTATATATTCTAAGGTGGCTCCGTAAATGTGATCTAGGCGCTGGGTTTGTAGGAAGGTTTTAAATGGTTTTGTCGCTTAAGTTATGGCACCGTTTAAAGAATATGGGCCTTAGCGTACAATAACAGGAAAATAAAACAGTAGGTCAGTTTGTCATATCGTCTGTGACCCTTGATTTTACTTTTTAATATAGATTTACCTGTACACTGCTTAGAAATCCGATAAGTGGAATATCAAAATTTTTAATAAAACTTGAAAATAGTTTAATGTGTTTTGCAGTAACCTGTTTTTCACATGCTACTTGGTTGACCACTGTTGGAATCAGGATACTGGACTTGATGGACCTTCGCACAATTCTTATGTTCTTAAAATCAAGCCATTGTGACATCACTGCTGAGGTTGGCTCTTGGGCATTGGTGGAATGAGGCATTATGACATCACAATCTCAGCTCTGGAATGTTGCTACTTTTTGGGTTTCTGCCAGGTACTTGGGACCTGGGATGACCACTACTGGAAATAGGATACGGGGCAACTCTTATGTGAGCCAAGTCTAGGACATTGTGACATCACTGCTGAGGTTGGCTCTTAGGCATTGGTGGAATGAGGCATTATGACATCACAATCTCATTGGGTTTCTGCCAGGTACTTGGGACCTGGGTTGGCCACTGCTGGAAACAGGATACTGGGCTTGATGGACCTTCAGTCTGTCCCAGTATGGCAGCTCTTATGTTCTTATTAGGGATTAATGACTTTTAGTAAAAGGGCCCCCAAATGTGTGGTGTCCAGTTCTGCATTTTACAAATTTGTTTTGGGAGGCGTGGCATAGAGGAAATTAGAGATTATTGCTTTTATCAGAAACCCAGGGGGTCCCTAGAGACTTTGATGTTCATCGAGGGAGCCTAAAGTTGAAAGTTCACCTAGGGCAGGGCTGCCCAGTTCCGTTCCTTGAGCTCCACTGGCAGGCCAGGTTTTCAGAATATCCACGATGAATATGCATGAGAGTGATTTGCCTATCAAGGAGGCAGGGCAGGCAAATCTCTCTCATGCATATTCATCGTAGGTAGCCTGAAAACCTGGCCTGGCTGTGGACCTCGAGGCCCGGAATTGTGTTGCCCTGACCTAGGGCATCAAATACCCTTGCACCGTTACTGTTATTACCCCCCATCCTGCGTGCAAAACGTGTCAACTGATGCAGAGAAGCACTTGATTAACTTTTCCCTCTCTCAGACTCTCTTCTGTGCTGTTAATGACTACGGCTTATCGCAGGGGTTATTTAATCTTGTTATAGCGCCAGGGTGCAACTCACCTTCAGTCTGATTGGTTAGAAGCATTATCTGCTTCATCACATTCATCGAGTTGCGCTGGAGGAGCAACAGATACTGGTTCTTGATCCGCCAATTATAGGGACTCACTGCCTTCCTCACCCACGCGGTTCGGGGTTCCAGCACCTCCGTGTGACTGTCATACCATTCCACGATGATGTCATTCAAATACACAGCAGCGAAAAAATACAGGGCGCTAGGCTCTGCATCCTTGATGATTGTGGTGAGGTATCTCAGAGAATGGTTCCCTGGTATGGAGAGAGAGAGACAGAGAGAGACAAGTACTCCATTACAAAGAGAATGTCCCATCTTGAGAGAGGAACTGTCACACTCTGAGAGACAGTGAAGCTACCACACAGTTAAAGAGAGACTGTTACACTGAGAGAGACAGATACAGCATTACGGAGAGAATGTCACCTCTTGAGAGAGGAACAGTCACACTCTGAGAGACAGTGAAGCTACCACACAGTTAAAGAGAGATTGTTGCACTGAGAGAGACAGATACAGCATTACAGAGAGAATGTTCCATCTTGAAAGAGGAACTTACACAGTCTGAGAGAGTGAAACTGCCACACTGTTAAAGAGAGACAATTCCATTGTGCGAGACAGAGAGACAGAGGCGTCCGCAGCTTCACGTCAAATCCATGAGGAGGTGGTAGAGACGAGAACGGTACCTGAATTCAGGAGAGCGTGGGCCGGGCATGTGGGTTCTCCAACCTTTTTCACGTAAAGGCTCGCATTGTGAATATGAGAAAGCTCTCAGGGCCACCAAAAGATTTCAAGCTTACACTTACAAGGGTGAAATGGCGTAGTGAAGGAGGTACGGGGATGGTCTCCGCCAGGCGCGGTCTTCCTAAGGGCGTGGAGCCCCCTCCTCTCCAACACCCGCCGCCCACTCCTCTCCTTGCCTTCACCCACACCTTTGTTCTCTCTGACCTCACATCCGGGACCCATGCCTAGAAAGCGAAGTCAAAAGGGCGAGCCAACGCTGATGTGGGCGTGCCAGAGAAGTTAAAAAAGGGAAGGGGGTGCATGTGCGGAAAGGGGGGGCAGAGAAGAGGGCGGGGAACGGCGTTATTGCCCTGAGTGCCATTCACCCTTACTGCGCCGCTGCGAGGGTGGTTTGAAAAGTTCCGTAAAACAAGTTAAACAAATACAGTACTCCCCCAAAATTCGCGGGGGGTTTTGATTTGATTTTGATTTTATTTCTCATATACCGCTATACCGTGAGGTTCAAAGCGGTTTACAATGAAAATAGATTAAAGATACATTAAAATAAAATAAATATAAAATGGTACTTTGGATTTCCCTAGCTGTCCCCGTGAATTTTGAAAAACCGCGAATACGGTTTTTCATCTGATCGAAGGCAGGAGAGGGCAGCTGGGGCGCCGGCAGGTCCTTAAATTGTTTTTTTAAATATATTATTTTTTTGTATTATATTAAGAATGAAGATGAGGATGGGAGAAAATGATTGTTTAATGTAATAATTGTATAGTGAATAGTGTGTTTTGTGCAGTTTTTCTGATTTACCATTTATACTGCACTATCGAAGTTTAAAAATCAATAACGATTAAAAAAAAAAATTAAAAATTGTACTTTCGAAGCCAGGCACATTTTCCGACCCCCTCTTCCTGGTACTAAAGCCTTGGTTTCACCAATCAGGAGCTGCTTTGACACGATTGGTGTAACCACGATTGCTGCTCCTGATTGGTGTAACCATGACTTTAGTACCAGGAAGAGGCGGTCGGAAAATACCGTGAATTACTGAGTCCGCGATTTGCGAACCGTGAATGCGCGGGGGTTTACTGTATTTTTTTTTTTTTTTTTAAATCCAGTTATATTTCTGAACAGTCTCCATTGAGGCCTCTACACTTAGGGCTCCTTTTACGAAGCTGCGTTAGCGGCTTTAGCGCGCACGACTTTTAATCACGTGCTAGCCGAAAAACTACCGCCTGCTCAAGAGGAGGCGGTAGCGGCTAGCGCGGCCGGCGGTTTAGTGCGCGCTATGACGAGCGTTAAACCGTTAATGCGCCTTCGTAAAAGGAGCCCTTAGGGGGTCCTTTTATTAAGGTGAGCTGAGTTAGCGCGTGCTAAATGCTAAGACATCCATTATATTCCTTTGGGTGTCTTAGCATTGATCGCACGCTAAATCGGTTAGCGCACCTTAATTAAAGGACCCCTTAGCCCAGCGAGTTTCCCGTTTTTCCATCCCATCAGAAAAAAAAATAGGTTTTGTCAAATTTTTAAAAAATTTTTGGTTAACTTGCTATTTCACTGAACTTTTCAAACCACCGTCTCGCTGCTAATTTTGTATAGCGCCTTGATTGATTTGGGTATTAAAACATTAGAAATTAATACTACACTTCTCCCTCCGGATTCGCGGGGGATAGGGGAAGAGCCGGACCGCGAATGGCGAAAAACTGCGACTATCTGGCTCTGACCCACCCCCGCCTCCCTACCGCCTTCCCGGCCTTACCTGGTGGTCTAGCGGGCTTTCAGGGCAGGAGCGATCTTCCTACGCTCCTGCCCCGTGCAGATCGCCATGAGGAAATGGCTGCCGGGAGTTCCCGTAGTCTCTCGAGACTTACGACGGGAATTCCCCACAGCCATTTCCTATTGGCGATCTGCACGGGGGCAGGAGCGTAGGAAGATCGCTCCTGCCCCAAAAGCCCGCTAGACCACCAGCTAAGGCCGGGATGCCGGGGGGGGAAGACTTAACAATGTTTTGTTTTTTCTTTTCTTTTTTTTCCCCCTCCCAAAAAAATCGCGAATAGGTGAAATCGCGATTGCCGAAACCGCGAATGGGGAGGGGGAAGTGTAATATTGGTACTGCAATATGTCAAGGACTCGCTTTATTTTGAACTCCATTTCCCCGTCCCCTCCCCGCGAGTTTTGTCGCTGTCCCTGCCCCATTCCTGTAAGTTCGGCCTCAACCGCACAAGCCTCGAGCACTTATGATTTTAAAGTGTTTGAGGCTGGCGCAAATGAGGACACAGGTAAATATAGTTCCACCAGATCTTTTAAAAATATTTCAAGTACATTCTACTGAAACTTTTCGGGGTGGGAGGGGAGAGGAAGAAACAAAATTCTGCCCTCCCAGTACACTTTGACTCTACAAAGGTCTAAAAGTCGGCGTCTAGGAATTCGGGACTCCTGGACACAGGCCAATTGGGCAAATGCTGGGATTAACATTCAATGTTCCTTCTGTAGCCCAAATCCCACCTGCTCTCACTGCCCATATGAGCGGGCAGCCCCTTCCCACCCCAGTCTCTCATCAGTCCCCAATCCACTCATTTAAAGCCTGCCTAGTAAAGTTACACACTGACACCTTTCAAATGCATTTTTTTTAACCCTCTCTGCCCCTGTTCTTCTCCCTTCAAAAGAACGGAAGAGCTGGCAGAGGGGCACTGACTTTTTCCACGAGATGTTTCCTCTCCCAGGTACGCACCGGATAAAACTGCCTGCGCACAGAGGCTCCCCAGAAGCAGCAACGGTAGCAGCGTGTTCATCCTGGCGGCAGGGGGGTCCCCTCTCCGATCCCTGCCACCCGCAGCGGCCTTCACCCCGGGATCCCTTGTGCCGCCAGTAGGCACCAGCTGGAGCTTTATCCCAAACCACGGGTACAGGCGATTCCACTGCTAGGACAGGCAGTGCAGGCAGACACTGATTGCTTTTGGCAAAGCTGACTTCCCAGATCCGGGCACAAATTCCAGTTTGCTACCTGGATTCTTTGAGCTAATGAAATATCGTGTGTAATAATAGCCAATAGTTTCAACACATCCTGGTACGTCCCTCTCACTCTCATGAGTGGCCCAACAGGTACCATTGATAGGGAATTTCAGAGTATGAAGGAGGGATGAGGAGTGGATAAGTGTTATTTGTCTACAGGTAGCAATGGAATGACTTAAAGAGGTGAGGCCTAAGCGAAGTCCTGGCAGATCAGAAAGTTTATTGATTAAGCTCTGGAATGCGTTGCCAGAGGATGTGGTAAGAGCAGATAGCGTAGCTGGTTTTAAGAAAGGTTTGGACAAGTTCCTGGAGGAAAAGTCTATAGTCTGTTATTGAGAAAGACACTGCTTGCCCTGGATCGGTAGCATGGAATATTGCTACACCTTGGGTTTTGGCCAGGTACTAGTGACCTGGGATTGGCCACCATGAGAACAGGCTACTGGGCTTGATGGACCATGGGTCTGACCCAGTAAGGCGATTCTTATGTTCTTAGTTCAGCTCCGGAATGCGTTGCCAGAGGTTGTGGTAAGAGTGGATAGCGTAGCTGGTTGTAAGAAAGGTTTGGACAAGTTCCTGGAGGAAAAGTCCATAGTCTGTTATTGAGAAAGACACTGCTTGCCCTGGATCGGTAGCATGGAATATTGCTACACCTTGGGTTTTGGCCAGGTACTAGTGACCTGGGATTGGCCACCATGAGAACAGGCTACTGGGCTTGATGGACCATGGGTCTGACCCAGTAGGGCGATTCTTATGTTCTTACTGAGCAAGGATTGTCTCTATAAAGTTTAGCAGTGGTTCTTACACCTGTCCTGGGGGAACCCTCCGCTAGTCAGGTTTTTAAGATATCCCTAATGAATATGCCCGAGGCAGATTTGCATGCCTGTTGTCTCTATTATATGCAAATTCACCTCATGCATATTAATAAGGGATACCTTGAAAACCCGACTGGCAGGGGATTCCCCCAAGACAGGTGTAAGAACCGCCGTTTTAATGTACAGCGCGGCGTAGATTAATAAATCATTTTTAAAGGCGTGGAAGAACGGCGCCAATGTGCATGTGCGCTTCCGATTTTGTTTCAGCTACACTTACTAGCACAACTCTTGTGTGTGTGCGCCGGGCGCGTTCTTCCCCCATGCCTTCCGTTTAAAAGCGCGCCTAAAATTGGAAGGTCGATTGCTTTGAGCTTTGGTTAGCTAGGGCTTCTGCGCCGTTGTCACGTTGCAGGGTTTGCGCCGATGGCTTTAGGGCCAGAGCTTTGAGCATCGGCCTTTGGGTCAGTAGGAGTCTAGCCATAGCGGGTCCTCACATACTTGCAGAGTTATCTGGGTTCTGGCGCTGAGGAGGAAACTCTGGAAACCTTGCCTAAACTTAAGCGCCGGAAGACACTGCTCTAGGGCAGTGTTTCTCAACCCGGTCTTGGAATACCCCCTTGCCAGTCAGGTTTTCTGCATAAATTTGATTTGCTTCCATTATATGCAAATTTCTTTCATGCATATTCATTGTGGATATCCTAAAAACCTGACTGGCAAGGGGGTACTCCAGGACCGGGTTGAAAACACTGCTCCAAGGTGTACAGATTGAGATCTGTCCCCATATGCCTTATGACAGGGATCTCAAAGTCCCTCCTTGAGGGCTGCAATCCAGTCAGGTTTTCAGGATTTCCCCAATGAATATGCATTGAAAGCAGTGCATGCACATAGATCTCATGCAGATTCATTGGGAAAATCCCGAAAACCTGACTGGATTCGGCCCTCGAGGAGGAAGTTTGAGATCCCTAGGCTTGATGGACCTTCAGTCTGTCCCTGTACGGCAGGGGTTTCAAAGTCCCTCCTTGAGGGCCGCAATCCAGTCGGGTTTTCAGGATTTCCCCAATGAATATGCATTGAAAGCAGTGCATGCACATAGATCTCATGCAGATTCATTGGGGAAATCCTAAAAACCCGACTGGATTGCGGCCCTCGAGGAGGAAGTTTGAGATCCCTAGGCTTGATGGACCTTCAGTCTGTCCCTGTACGGCAGGGGTTTCAAAGTCCCTCCTTGAGGGCCGCAATCCAGTCGGGTTTTCAGGATTTCCCCAATGAATATGCATTGAAAGCAGTGCATGCACATAGATCTCATGCATATTCATTGGGAAAATCCCGAAAACCTGACTGGATTCGGCCCTCGAGGAGAGACTTTGGAGACCCCTGCCCTAAGGAACTAAAATTCAGGGATCTCAGAGTCCCTCCTTGAGGGCCGCAATCCAGTCGGGTTTTCAGGATTTCCTCAATGAATATACCTTGAAAGCTGTGCATGCACATAGATCTCATGTATATTCATTGGGGAAATCCTGAAAACCCGACTGGATTGCGGCCCTCAAGGAGGGACTTTGACACCCCTGCCTTATGATGAAGACCACCAACCATTTTCGTAGCCTTCCTCTGCACTGACTCTGTTTATATCTTTTTGAAGGTGGGGTCTCCAGAACTGTACACAATATTCTAAATGAGGTCTCACCAGAGTCTTATACAGGGGCATCAATACCTCCCTTTTTTTTCTTGTGAGCCATCCTCTCCCTGTGTTCCAAGCATCCTTCTGGCTTTCGCTGTCGCCTTTTCAAATGCATGAACTTCATTTTTTTAGCATTACATTTTAGGTTCCGAACTTGGCAGCTTTCTTCAAGCTTCGCCAGGTCCTTCCTCACGTTATCCACATCTTCAGGGGCATGGTAAAGGGGATGGAACTCCTCTCGTATGAGGAAAGACTGAAAAGGTTAGGGCTCTTCAGCTTGGAAAAGAGACGGCTGAGGGGAGATAGGATTGAAGCGTACAAAATCCTGAGTGGAGTAGAACGGGGACAAGTGGATCGATTTTTCACTCCGTCAAAAATGACAAAGACTAGGGGACACTCGATGAAGTTACAGGGAAATACTTTTAAAACCAATAGGAAGAAATTTTTTTTCACTCATAAAATAGTTAAGTTCTGTAACGCGTTGCCAGAGTTCGTGGTAAGAGGGTATAGTGTAGCTGGTTTAAGAAAGGTTTGGACAAATTCCTGGAGGAAAAGTCCATAGTCTGTTATTTAGAAAGACATGGGGGGAAGCCCTGGATCGGTAGCATGGAATATTGCTATACCTTGGGTTTTGACCGGGTACTAGTGACCTGAATTGTCCACCGTGCTACTGGGCTTGAGGACCATTGGTCTGACCCAGTAAGGCTATTCTTATGTTTTTATGCTCAGACATAATCCTGCTGAATTTGTGATAACATAATATCGTGACTCTGTATCTCCCTCCACTTGACGTATGTCTCCTTTTAAAATGTTCCTTTTATTATGTCTGGAAAGTCGTGAGCCGCCCTTGGACGAAGGCGGATTAAAAATGTTTTAAATAAATATATTTATTAGATGGCCTGTGTGGAACTGTGCCACCGGTGAACAGTATAAAAAGGACCTTTTTTTTCCATAACATCTGCACAACCACCTCCATTGTTCTAGAGCCTAGCCAAACTGGTTTTGTAACGAGCTGAGGGACCTTGAGAAACGGGTCCTTCGACACGAGGGAAATGGCGCTTTGTAAGGGGGAGGGCTTTGATACACTGCCCTTCTGGGCTTCCAATCAAAGCATACAGATGCACATTTTGTACCTGTGGCGATGAGATGACATAACATAACACAATGCTTTTAAACCGCGTAACCAGAAGTTCAATGCAGTTAGCAAAAGATTAACAATAAAATAACATATGAAATGCCTTAAGCTAGTTAGCCAGGTAGTTCTAAAGTGTTTGTAGGAACAGGCTTTACGTAACAGCTGCCTGAAATGCTAATGTACGATGCAAGTATTTCTTACTTTTACCACCTTGAAATGGTGGAAAAATAAACAGGGCATGGGATTTATCCAAAGGCACACAGAGCTGCAACGGGTATCAAACCGAGCTCTCCTGTTTACTTATGTTCAGCCTTTCAGGTTATCCTTACATGTATGTTTTAAATTATGCTGCGTGTTTATGCTTATCTTTTTACAATCATATATATGTTCATTTATGATGTTTTGAATTATGTTTTATTTTGTTTTTTAACATGGTCCCTTAGACTCTTCATAAAGGTACGTTCGCCAAAACTGCCAGGGCCGAGTCTTGTGACATATTCTCCAATAAAGTGATTTTTTTTGAACTAGACAGTCTTGGCTGAACGTCTGGCATTCTTGTCCTCACGGCTCCTCGTTGTGTGATTCTGGAAAATGCCATAATGAAGACCTTTTTTTTGGCAGGGGGAAAAAAAAAAGTTATGGATTAGTATTCAAAGCTAGCGAGACAGCGCAGAGAAGGGTGACAGAAATGATGAAAGGGCTGGAAGGAGATGAGTCTCTTCCAATTGAAAGGAAACTCTGGAATGAGAGGGAATTGCCTTCCAGCCTGCTGGCGACAGATCCCGTCCAGTGCTCAGGACTCGGGGATCTCCCGTATGAGGAATAAATAAATTGCAGCTCTACACACTAGAGGAACGCAGGGAGAGGGGAGACATGATCGAGACGTTCAAATACCTCACGCGGCGTATCGAGGTGGGGGAGGATATCTTCTTTTTCAAGGAACCCACGACAACACGAGGGCATCCGTGGAAAATCAGGGGAGGGAAATTGCATAGCGACACCAGGAAATACTTCTTCACCAAGAGGATGGTGGATCGATGGAACGGTCTTCCGATACAGGTAATTGAGGCCAGCAGCGTGCCTGATTTTAAGACTAAATGGGATCAATATGTGGGATCTCTTCACAGAGAGAGGTAGGGGAGGGTCATTGGTGTGGGCAGACTGGATGGGCCTTGGCCCTTATCTGCCGTCACTTTCTATGTTTCTATGTTACCTTCAATTCAGGAAATCAGTAGAGATACATTTATTCTCACTGCGATCCAAGGCCCGAACTCTACATTAACTGATCCTCGATGCTACTGTTATGAATCCTTATTAGTCTTGAACACAGGGATCTGGAATGGCCGAGCTGTGCCCCCACCCCCCGCACCCTCTCATTCCGGAGTTTCCTTTCAATGGAAAGAGACATCCCCTTCAGCATTTCTGTCGCCCTTCTCTGTCATTGGCGCATCAGGTCGCAGGATTGGATTATAGGCAACCGTAAGCAGTGCTCAAGTTCCCGGGGAAGGAGGGGGGAGGGGGACTTTCCTCCGAAACAGAGCCCCGTCGAACTCAAAACACCACGCAGTCATTGGAATATCATTTTTTTTTTTTAATTCTTTATTCATTTTAAAACTTTCATCAAGTGTACAAAAATTTATAATAAATAAACATAAATCTAAGCACTTGTGCATCTTATCATTATATCTTATAATTGTAAATATAACCCTCCCACCCTCGAATCCCTCTACTTATTATATTTTCATATAATGGAAACCCACCCACCCCCCACCCAACCCTAAATCTTACATAATTAATAGAAAAATATTAGAAAAATGGCATCAATCATGACAAAAGGACATTAATGGCTCCCAAATTTTAATAAAATTTCCATTCTGTACCACTATTGATCTTTCTATTCTATATATGTGACATACTGAATTCCACCAAAACTTAAAATTAAGCCTACTATGATCTTTCCAGTTATTAGTAATATGTTGAATGGCTACTCCGGTCAAAATCAATAAAAGTTTGTTATTACACATTGATATCGGACTCTTTTTTCTTATAGACATACCAAAATGCACAGTATCATAAGATAACGCTACATGGTTTTCCAATAAACAATTTACTTGATCCCAGATTGAGTTCCAAAAGGCTAAGATATGGGGACAATAGAACAAGAGATGATCCAAAGTCCCTACATCCAGATTTCAATGCCAGCATCTATTAGACAAGGTACTATTTAACTTCTGTAATCTAACTGGGGTCCAAAAAGCTCTATGTAACAAAAAAAACCAAGTTTGTTTCATAGACGTTGGTTGACATTGTACATCTCATTCTCCAAGACCAAATTTGTGGCCATTGAGATGCTGAAATCTGATGCTTAATCTCAATGCTCCAAATATCCCTCAGACCATTTTTAGGCTTTTTTTTAACCAAATTACTAATAGCTGGATTGGAATATCATTTTGATATAAGTGCTGTGCCTCAGTTTAAAAATTTTCCAGCTAATTTTGATGACTTTTGCCACATTGATAGAATCGGAACAGCGTGATCATTTGAGATTGAACGCCGAATGACTACATTTAGGGGTCCTTTTGCATTTAGCATGTGCTCATCTATAGCGTGTGCTAAATCAGTTAACACGCCTTAGTAAAAGGAGCCCTTAGTGTAGGACTGTAGCGGTTGAAAAACGTTCTTATTTTTAACTTCGTTCACATTTGAGTATTTTGGACACTCATCTCTTATTAGGGAGTATTTATATACAAAGTAGGGAAATACGACCATGTCACACCTCTCCTGAAAGAAGCCCACTGGCTTCCCATTTCACATCGTATCACCCACAAAACCATCCTATTGGTTTTTAAAATTCAACTTCTTTTCTCGATAAGTTCCTTATTCCCCTGCGTCCTTCACGAACTCTCAGATCATCTGATCAGAACTTACTCTTCATTCCTTCTGTAAAGGAATTTTTCGATACTAGGAAAACAAACTTTCCAGTGGTAGCCCCAACCCTATGGAATGCTTTACCATCTCACCTCCGTCATGAAAAATCTATCGATAAATTTAAGACTAACCTAAAAACGTTTCTATTTCAAGACGCATTCAATCGCGCTTGAATTTCTCTTCTGGAGTCGGTTCAGAGAATGGCCACCCGGATGGTCTCGGGACTCATAGATCTCCCGTACGAAGAACGGTTAGACAAACTGCAGCTATACTCGCTCGAGGAGCGCAGAGAGAGGGGGGACATGATCGAGACGTTCAAGTATCTCACGGGCCGCATTGAAGCGGAGGAAGATATCTTCTTTTTCAAGGGACCCACGGCAACAAGAGGGCATCCGTGGAAAATCAGAGGCGGGAAACTACGAGGTGACACCAGGAAATTCTTTTTCACTGAAAGGGTGGTTGATCGCTGGAATAGTCTTCCACTGCAGGTGATTGAGGCCAGCAGCGTGCCTGATTTTAAGGCCAAATGGGATCGACACGTGGGATCTATTCACTAGGCAAAGGTAGGGGAGGGTCATTAGGGTGGGCAGACTAGATGGGCCGTGGCCCTTATCTGCCGTCTATTTCTATGTTTCTATGTTTCTTAAACCCACCAATCGCTTTCAAGAAGCAATCCTATCCCTAATGTTTTATCCTCTTTCTGTCCATTTCCTTTCTACCCCCCTTTTTTTTCCTTATCTCTAATAATGTAACTTTTCCCCACTCCTCCCTTTCAATCATCACTTTCAAGTCCGTCTTGTCGATGTCCTTAATGTCCGCCTCCCCTTCTTTTTTTTTTTCCATAGACATTTCTTTTAACTACTATTTTTTTTAATCTCTATTTTAGTATTTTATTGTAAACCAGCTACATACTCGTTGATGGTCAGTATATTACAAATCAATAAACTTGAAACTTGATAAGAACATAAGAATTGCCGCTGCTGGGTCAGACCAGTGGTCCAGCAGTCCGCTCACGCGGCGGCCCTCTGGTCAAAGACCAGCGCTCCAACTGAGACTAGCCCTACCAGCGCGCGCTCTTGCTCACCAGGATCGTGTCTAACGTAGTCTTGAATCCCTGGAGGGTCTTTTCCCCTACGACAGAAGAGCGTTCCAGTTTTCTACCACTCTCTGGGACGTTTCACAAGTAAATACCCCATTGGGTTTACTAATCGCCAGCTCCAGTTTACTGGGTCAGACCAATAGAAACATAGAATATGACGGCAGAAAAGGGCTCTCGGCCCAACAAGTCTGCCCACTCAAATAACCCTCCCCCCTAAGTTCTTCTTTGAAGTGAACCCACGTGTTGATCCCATTTGTTCTTAAAGTCAGTCACGTTATTGGCCTCAACAACCTGAAGTGGAAGATCATTCCAACGGTCAACCACCCTTTCGGTGAAGAACTACTTCCTAGTGTCACTATGGAATTTCCCGCCCCTGATTTTTAGCGGATGCCCTCTTGTCGCCGTAGGGCCTGTAAGGAAGAAGATGTCTTCTTCCACCTCAATACGGCCAGTAACGTATTTGAACGTCTCTATCATGTCACCCCTCTCTCTGTGTTCCTCGAGAGAGTAAAGGTGCAACTTACCTAGTCGTTTTTCATAAGGGACATCCTTGAGCCCTGAGACCATCTTGGTGGCCAATCGCTGAACCAATTCCATTCTTAGCACATCCTTCCGATAGTGTGGCCTCCAAAATTGAATACAGTATTCCAGATGTGGTCTCACCATGGACCTGTACAGCAGCATTACCACCTCGGGCTTTCAGCTGACAAAGCTTCTCCAAATGCAGCCCAGCATTTGTCTAGCCTTGGATGAGGCTTTCTCTACTTGATTGGCTGCCTTCATATCTTCACTAATGATTACTCCCAGGTCCCGTTCTGGTTAAGGTCTCACCATTCAGGGTGTATGTTCTGCATGGGTTTCTGCTGCCAAGGTGAATAACCTTACACTTCTTGGCATTAAAATTCAGCTGCCAAATAGTAGACCAGTGCTCCAGAAAAAGTAAGTCCTGTGTCATATCGTCGGGCATGGTATCTCCGCCCACTATGTTGCACAGTTTAGCATCATCGGCAAATAATGCAATTTTACCCCAAAGTCCATCAAGCCCAGTAGCCCGTTCTCACGGTGGCCAATCCAGGACACTAGTACCTGGCCAAAACCCCAGGTGCACTGTCCCCATTCGTGAGTTGTGAATATTGAGGGCCCTCATTTCACAACAATTTTCAGTATTTCAATCGCTCCATTTTCCTATTCAGACTTTAGGAAGGAATTCTTAGTTATTTGTATTTTTGACATTTTTTCCCCCTTTTTTGGGTTTATTTGTTTGAAAACCAATACTAGGAACCCCTCCCCCTCCGTCTCCTTGAGCAGTCCTATAAGCCATTGCTGGAGTGCCTTCGCTGGCTGCGGCTTATTACCTGGGTTATTTCGCCTGTGATGAAACTCACCTTCGATCTGATTGGTCTGTTTCATTATATAGAAACATAGAAGCATGATGGCAGATAAATGCCAAATGGCCCATCCAGAGCATTCACTATCTCCTCCTCTCCCAATTGGCTAAGGCTCTTAACATTTGCATCTCTTCTTCCTATTGGCTAAGACTCTTTACACCTGCATTGTGAGGTCATAGAGCTTTATGGTTATAGAAACAGAAACATGATGGCAGATAAAGGCCAAATGGCCCATCCAGTCTGCCCATCCGCAGTAACCATTATCTCTTTCTCTCTCCGAGAGATTCCACGTGCCTATCCCAGGCCCTCTTGAATTCAGACACAGCCTCTGTCTCCACCACCTCTTCCGGGAGACTGTTCCACACATCTACCACCCTTTCTTTAAAAAAGTATTTCCTTAGATTACTCCAGAGCCTATCACCTAAGAACATAAGAAATCCCTTCACCGGATCAGATCTTAGGTCCATCTAGACCGGCGACCCGCGCACGCGGAGGCTAAGCTAGATGTTCCTGATGAATACCTTGTTTACCCGTATCCCTCAATGTGATTCGCAAGAAGGTGTGCATCCAACTTGCCCTTGAATCCTGGAATGATGGTCTCCGACACAACCTCCTCCGATAGAGCATTCCAAGCGTCCACCACTCGCTGTGTGAAACAGAACTTCCTGACATTTGTCCTGGGCCTGTCGCCCCTCAGTTTCAGTCCATGACCTCTTGTCCGTGTTGTCACATTTGACAATGTGAATAACGATGTTTCTTGCTCTATTTTGTCAAATCCTTTTAGTATTTTAGAAGTCTCTATCATATCCCCTCTTAACCATCCTAAGCCCTCTCATTCCAGAGCTTCCTCTCAAATGAAAGAGACTCGCCTCATGCACATTGATGCCACGTAGGTATTTAAACATCTCTATCATATCTCCTTTCTCCTGCCTTTCTTCCAAAATATGCACAATGAGGTCTTTAAGTCTGTCCCCATACGCCTTATAATGAAGACCACTGACCATTTTAGTTACCTTCCTCTGGACCGACTCCATCCTGTTTATATCTTTTAAAAGGTGCAATCTCCAGAATTGTACACAATATTAGGGACAATTCTGGATCACTATGGGATGGGGCATGTGAAGACATAGAGGAGATCCTGGATGAGGGGGAAGGAAGAGACAGGAAGGGCGATGCTGGTAAGGGAAAGAGACAGCGTAGATACTGGATGGTGGAGATACTGGATGGTGGAGCAGATGCTAGCTGGCAGGAGGAGAAAGCTGCCTTGGGATGCTGGACAGCAGTGCGAGAGAGGAAACAGTCCATGAAAAACTTGGGGATAAGAGAAAGGAAGGTCAGAGTTTGAAAAGAAAGAGATGGAAAACCTACAGGTAGATACAGTAAAGAGAGATTGAAGATTGGATAATATGCACTAAAATAATCGTATCTTTATTTTGGACATTCTGAAAACATGACTGGGAGTATGTTAATTTGGTTTTATATCCAGTCCTTCCAGGAGAGCTCAGAACGGGTTAGAAGTTTATCCCGGACTAGAGTATCTAGCTAGCTCCATATCATAAGGAACAGGTTAGCCCGGTCTAGTTTTTCCCCCCGTTGCATGCTGGGACTTGTAGTTCTGATTGGTCCAAGGATGACCCTGAGGCAGGGGTCTCCAAAGTCCCTCCTCGAGGGCCGAATCCAGTCAGGTTTTCGGGATTTCCCCAATGAATATGCATTGAAAGCAGTACATGCACATAGATCTCACGCATATTCATTGGGAAAATCCCGAAAACCTGACTGGATTCGGCCCTCGAGGAGGGACTAAAATTCAGGGATCTCAAAGACCCTCCTTGAGGGCCGCAATCCAGTCAGGTTTTCAGGATTTCCCCAATGAATATGCATTGAAAACAGTGCATGCACATAGATCTCATGCATATTCATTGGGAAAATCCTGAAAATCTGACTGGATTGCGGCCCTCAAGGAGGCACTTTGAGACCCCTGAACTAAATTTCCCCAATGAATATGTATGAGATCTATTAGCATATAATGAAAGCAGTGCATGCAAATAGATCTCATGCATATTCATTGGGGAAATCCTGAAAACCCGACTGGATTGCGGCCCTCGAGGACCGACATTGGACACCCCTGCACTAAAACAAGGGTGTCAAAGTCCCTCCTGCTTTCATTGTATGCTAATAGATCTCCTGCATATTCATTGGGGAAATCCTGAAAACCCGACTGGATTGCGGCCCTCGAGGAGGAAGTTTGACACCCCTGCACTAAAATCAGTGCCACAGCCATAGATCTCATGCAATTTGCGATGCACAAGGATGGTGCTGTCAGAAATCCGGGACTAGCCTAAAATCTCCTCCTCCAGAACTGGGTAACTTGGCACATTTAAAAAACCTGACTGGCTAGGTGTGACCATGACCTGGGTAAAGAACCTGGCACTGCCCCAGTCTAAAGCACTCCCTCCGCAAAGGGATTTCCTGTAGTCTCTCTTCATCAAAATAATGGAAGCTTGCCAGTTCTGTTTTGATTGTGTGGGATTTCAGGTTTCAGGTTTATTTAAAATATGATAATATTGCCTTTATTACTTGTAGGGCAGGGATGTCAAAGTCTCTCCTCGAGGGCCGCAATCCAGTCGGGTTTTCAGGATTTCCCCAATGAATATGCATGAGATCTATTTGCATGCACTGCTTTCATTGTTAATAGATCTCCTGCATATTCATTGGGGAAATCCTGAAAACCCAACTGGATTGCGGCCTCCAGGAGGGACTTTGACACTCCTGCCCTAACCCCTCCCATCAACTGGTGCTAAGGTAGCTAAGCCAATGTAACTGCTCATTAGGTAAAAACCCAACACATGACTCCCCACCTACACCTGTTGCTGAGATGTTGGCTGGTAAAGGTGTTAACGGGCATCCCACCCCCCCTTTTCCTTATAGCCTGGGTCTTCAAGAGAGTGGAAAGACTTTGTGAAGCACTGAAGGTATAGAGGATGGGAGAATGGGTAATTAATGGCTGTGGGTGGGTAGCTCTATGAGAGAGAAGAGGGTTAGATATCGTGGCTTGAGAATATGAGATCTGGTGTGATGGAGGAGAGAGAAGGAGGTAGACTTCATGTGTCGTTGAGGGTGCGAGATCCGGGGTGGTGGGTGAGAGAAGAAGAGTTTGCTGAAGATGCTGTGGTTGTGGAATGGCAGATAACTTTGAGTAAGAGAAGGAACAGAAGAAAGACTTCAAGGGAGATGTTGAGGGGTGAGATTTGGGTGGTGGGTGAGAAGAGTAGTGGAGCTCATGGGTTACTGAGTGCACTGGAGATATGAGATCTGGGGTTTTCATAAATGCTAAGTTACCCCACTTCCATGTTGGAGACTTCTTGGCCAGCCCTGGTTTTGAACTTGCATCCCAAAGCATTGTGGAATTTGTAGTGCCTGGTCTTGTCCATTGAAATCGGTGCTACAAGTCCTTTAATGCATCAGGATGGGGTGGTCATAAATCTAGGAATCTCCAGCCTGGAAACTGGGTAATTTGGGCAGCTCTGGTGGGTGAGAAGGTCCATACATCATGGGTTGATGAGGATACTGGAGGTATGAGATCTGGGGTGGCCGATATCCTAGTAGGAAGGGACAGCAAGGAGAAGACTTCTTTGGAAAGCTGGAAGTACTGAGGATGTCTCTATTGGCTGACATTGCTGGCATTTTGAGGTATTAAGAACTGGGCTTATTGCAACTTATGCATCATGAAGGAAGGCGCTTACTCGTTTTTTCAATTTGTACTTCTTAAGTAAGTCACTTTTTCTCTCTCTGCCCCGACCCAATCCTGTGTTCTGCCACCTTGTGCCCTTCCTCCTTCATCCATGGTATAACCTTTGACCTTTATTCACTTCTTCCCAGAATGCACCATGTTGCCCAGGCGGCATTCCAAGGGGTTCCTATTGGATGTGGTCAGCAGGGGAACAGCATTCGTGGAGACCATTCAGCAGATTGGCTATCCCAAGGCGGGCGCCCTGAGTGGGCAGGATTTTGACTGGATGTTTGAATGCGTGGAAGCGGAGCGTTTCCTGGAGTGGTTCTGCCACAGCGTGGACGAGGGGAACTTGCTGGACACGCAGCACAAAGAGGAGTATGAGGCCCTGCTGGAAAGCAGACATCCTATTCTGGAAGGGCCAGCGCTGGAGGAAGTCCTGCGTACCTGCCAAGAGCCACTAAGGCTGAGGGGCCTACAGCCATTAGAAGAGGATGAAAAGCCACTGGGGACCCTGGAGGAAGAGCTGCAGCAGTTCCGTGCCACCCGAAACCTTTTGCTGAGGAACCGAAACAAGCTGCAGGTCCAGGTGTCTGCGCTGAAGCACAAACAATGCCGGCTGAGTACTGAGGAGGAGCTGGTTATCAGGGGCCTGAGAGAGGTCATGTGGACCCTGGAAGAAGAGGGAATGAGGCTGGATGCAGCTCTCCTGCAGTGCCAGCAGGAAGTACGCCTGCTGGCACAGCACTGTTACTGTGAGGGAGAAGAGGCAGATGGAGGCTCTGTTCTTCTACTGACCTCTGGTCTGGCGCTGGACCTGTACATGCAACTGGAGCAGAATTGTGCAACGGAGATGGTGCAGCAAGCCAGGGCAAGACTGCGCTGGCCGTCAGAGGGCACGGAGACTCCGGTGAGGGAAGTGCTGGATGTCAGCCACACCCACAAGAGAGAAGCCTTGGGGGAGGAGCTTTATCGGCTACGGCTGTGCCATGTCGGTGGGCAATGGCAGCGCCTCTCCCTGCAGGTGGAGTTGCAGAGCACCCAGGCTGGACTGCAGTGGGCTGAGAGAGAGAAGGTACGATTCAGCCTCATATGACAGACCTTAACTTGAGTGCTTGGGTACTGCAGAACAGAAGTAGAGTGCAAAGCTCAGGCTGTGTTATTCGTTGATGACCCAAAGATACTAATACTAAGATAGTCATCTTAGTATTAGAACCAGGTGGGGAGTAATAAGAGTGGGTGCCTTTGATAGGGGGAGGAAGACTGGCGACAACTTTACTGGGACACGTGGTTGGCCAATCCAGGTCACTAGTACCTGACCAAAACTCAAGGAGTAGCAATAGTCCATGCTACCGATCCGGGGCAAGCAGTGGCTTCCCCCGTGTCTTCCTCAATAACAGACTATGGACTTTTCCTCCAGGAACTTGTCCAAACCAGTTCTGTTTTGATTGTGTGGGATTTCAGGTTTCAGGTTTATTTAAAATTTGATAATATCGCCTTTATTACTTCTAGGCGATGTACATCATAAAAACATAACCATTGTGTTGTAGCTTAAAATTTAAACCAACTCAGACAAAGACTAACTTGATACAGAAGGAAAAAAAAAAAAGGAAAAAAACCCCAAAACATAGGGGTCCTTTTACTAAAGCAGTTAGCATCCCTTAGTTAAAGGACCCCATAGACTCTGTACTTCAGAATTTAGGCTCTCGTCCTTTAAAATAAAAGAAGGGAAAACGAGTCGAACAGAGATTTAAATCCCAAAAGCATCTTTGTGTAAGAAAGTTTTTTAAGGAACGCTTGAATAACCCTTAGGTGCTGCCCGGCACGGAGGATCCCAGCGGCCAAGTCTCGTGGCTGTCGACGCAGCTGCCGGCGCTTGAACGGGATCTAGAAAGCCTGAAAGGAGAGAGGCTATCGCGCCTGCTCCGGGACCAGGCCTACTGCTTTTCCCTCCCCATCCTGCAGGGAGACCTGGACAGGGAGGACTTGTGGCTGCAGTACGTCTCCTCTCTGCAGGAGCGGGTGACGGCCAGGCTCCTGCATCAGTGGTCCCGGCAAGAGATCCTCGGTCTGGCCCTGCAGCTGGAGTGGAGGGACCACCGCCTCGCGGCCGGGCTTCTGGAAGAGCTTCAGCGGACGCTGCACAGCCACAAGGGGGCATTGCAGAGCAGACTCGCCTCCTACGGGGACCCCAAACTTTCCAGGAGGCAGGGACCCAAGGTCCGCATTGCACCCCAAGACCATACAGCAATGAAGTAAGTCTTTTTTTTTTCTTCCTGTAATTTCTGTGCTGCCTCTCGCTCCTGCCTCTCATGCTATTCCCCCCCCCCCCCCCCCCCACACACACACACACTTCCTCCCTGTTTCTCAGGCTCTGGGAGATGCTGGATGACCCCCCTGATCAGAAACAGCTGTTTCAGAAGTACGACAGCCTTTGTCTGCGAGGCGTGTGGCTGAGCGTGGAAGTGATGTCCCTTCAGGAGAAGCTCAGAGAGGGTGTCCCACAGCTCCCGGCTCTGGAGAGGGACTTCGAGGCCTTCTACAGTCTGATGTACGGAGACTCGAAGCGGCTGATGCTTAGCGCACAGGTATGGATTGCTTTCTCCTATCACTACCACCAGGGCCTATGCTAGGAAGGGGAGCCCCTGAAGCTTGCTTGCTATCTGTCCCTTTTTCAACTTCAGGGACAGGCTTGGCATTCTCAGTGACAGGGCAATGGCCCCATTTGCCTACCCCTAATCAAGGCCTGGCTACCACCTCCCAAAAGTCAGTCCCTGACCATTGCAGAAGTTCCCAGCCCAGGGGTGCAAGAGTTGAGATTCGGCCTCCCCCAGGGTGTAGTGGCACAGCCCCTGACTGAGAACTGAAGTGGGGGTGTACAGTAGAGGCTGTGAGATACCCCAGAGTATGAAGTTCACAGTTCGCTGTGGAATAGCTTAGCTCCAGACTGAGGTTAGGGGCAGGATAGGGGTTCGTGAGCTTAATTCTGAAAACACTAAATTCTTCTTTGCTTCATCTCGTCTATGTGAGGCTTGGTCGAGTGAGGGTGTGATGAGGTTTCAGGGCATTGTAAAGTCTGTTTAAAAGGCCAAAATGGGAGGCCACAAGATCTAAGGCTTTCTTCTATATGTCTCCTTTGGTTGTGAAATCAATTTCCTAACCGTTTACATTTTAGAGTCTAATTTTAAAGCCTTCGATTCTTCTTCTTCTTATTATTATTTTCAGCAAGCTTTTGGTGAGTGAAGCCTTCAAATTGACCACTTTATTTCTTTTTAAGCAATTCTTAGGTGCTGATGGGGGCCTCATCTTGGAGACACTGATTTTTTTGCTGTTTCTTGAGTTATAAATATCTTGTATGATTGTTTGGTGTGTTTTGGGGTTGTTGTTTTTTTTTTTTTAGATCTGTCCTTTATTGCAGTGGTTCTCACCCTGTCTTGGAGGACTACCAGCCAGTCGGGTTTTCGAGATAGCCTTAATGAATATGGATGAGAGAGATTTGCATATAATGCAGATTTGCATGACTGCCATCTCTTTCATGCATATTCATTAGGGCTATTCTGAAAACCTGACTGGCTGATGATGGTCCTCCAGGACAGGGTTGGAAACCGCTGCTTTATTGTATGGAGTTTATTCTTTTAAATTTGATTAATTTATAATCTGCTTTGCAAGTATCTTCAGCTCTCGTGAACATATTCTAATTACATTATCCCACTTTGTGTGTTTGTGGGAGGGGGGTGTAAAGAGGAGCTGTGGGATATTCTAACCCAGTGGTTCCCAAACCTGTCCTGGGGGACCCCCAGCCAGTCAGGTTTTCAAGATATCCTTAATGAATATGCATGAGAGAGATTTGCATACCTGTCACTTCCATTATATGCAAATCTCTCTCATGCATATTCGTTAGGGATATCTTGAAAACCTGGCTGGCTGGGGGTCCCCCAGACAGGTTTGGGAACCACTGTTCTAACCCTTAACCAGGTGTGTCAGAAGTCCCTCCTCGAGGGCCGCAATCCAGTCGGGTTTTCAGGATTTCCCTAATGAATATGCATGAGATCGATTAGCGTACAAATAGATCTCATGCATATTCATTGGGGAAAGCCTGAAAACCCGACTGGATTGCGGCCCTCGAGGAGGGACTTTGACATCCCTGCCCTAAACTGACAATCTGAAGTGGGCATTGGCAAGGGCATGGAGAAAAGCACTGGTCCTGTCTTGTTGGTTTCCCAGCCTCAGACTTGGGTTCATGGCAGGATGTGGGGCTCGTAAGCTGTACACCAGGGATCTCAAAGTCCCTCCTTGAGGGCCGCAATCCAGTCAGGTTTTCAGGATTTCCCCAATGAATATGCATTGAAAGCCGTGCATGCACATAGATCTCATGCATATTCATTGGGGAAATCCTGAAAACCCAACTGGATTGCGGCCCTCAAGGAGGGACTTTGAGACCCCTGCTGTACAATGACCTAGATTCTATGAGCGAAGGGGGTCATGTGAAGTGGGGCATCGAGGCTCGGGCTGAGGTTTTAAAGATGTGTGGGCCAGGCTTATTATTAAGTTTCATTAAAATTTGATTGGATTGCCTGTCGTGTTTTACTAAGCGAAATATAATTTAAAAAAAAAAAAAATCGTTCAAATTAAAAATCTATTAACAGTACATAACATGAACAATACAAACAGATATACAAAACAGACTGGTACGAAGGGGTAGCGATGTCCGTTTCAATAAAAAGCTTTTCAAGTTGCTTTTAAAACACGCTAGATTATGGTATTAAGGGGTGGTCATCCTAAACGGTGAGGCTTGAGATGGGTGGGCAGGGGGAACATCTATGCTTCTAGAACAGGAGAGAACAGAGGAATGTTCTGTAAGTCCCTGTGTCTAATTCCAAAAATTCTTGCTGTGACAGGAGGTGTCCGAGGCCATGGAAGAGCTGGGCGCCGCAGTCTCGCAGCTCAATCAGTCCATGCTCGGTATCCTGGCTGACCGGAAAGGGAAGAACCGCTCGCTGCTGGAGCCCCACCGCCGAGAAGAACGCAATCTCTACGCCCTCTTCTTCCGGGACCCTGACCGGCTGAGGGAGGAGGTAGAAGCCCTGGAGCAGAGGGCCCGCGAATTCGCTGAAGTGCTGGATTAGGTAGAACTCCTCACAATTTCCAATGATGGCGCTATAATAAACAAGAGCACTCGAAATATGTTTTTTTTTTCATTTGCGCACGCGATTTGTCTCTTGAGCCTGGCCTGGGTCAACTTTTTGAGCTCTCCCTCGTGTAAATGAGTAGGGATCTAGTGAGACTTGAATAGTCTGGAACAGGGTTGTCGAGCGTCGATCCTTGAGGGCCGCAATCCAGCTGGGGTTTTCAGGATTTCCCCAATGAATTTGCACCGAGATCTATTTGCATGCATGTAAATAGATTTTGTGCGTATTCATGTAGGAAGTCCTGAAAACCCGACGGCCATGGTCTAGAAAAGTGGTTCTTAAACTTGTTCTGGGGGACCCCCAGCCAGTCAGGTCAGCCCTTAACCAATTTATTTAGCCAGCCAAATAGGACTGGTATCTATCTTTTGACCTGTTTAATTGGTTTAGGCTTCATATCTGCATTTAACTGGTTAAGTGTTGACCAACTGCACATACTTAGACGTTGAATACTGGTACCTAATACAGGGCTAAGCATTGAATATCCAGGTGCATAATTTAATCAATCAGGACAACATGAAAAGACGTAAGAAGACTTGAGGCGGTCCAGAGGAGGGCGACGAAAATGATAGGAGGCTTGCGCCAGAAGACGTATGAGGAGAGACTGGAAGCCCTGAATATGTATACCCTAGAGCAGGGGTGTCAAAGTCCCTCCTCGAGGGCCGGAATCCAGTCGGGTTTTCAGGATTTCCCCAATGAATATGCATTGAAAGCAGTGCATGCAAATAGATCTCATGCAGATTCATTGGGGAAATCCTGAAAACCCGACTGGATTCTGGCCCTCGAGGACCGACTTTGACACCTGTGCCCTAGAGGAAAGGAGGGACAGGGGAGATATGATTCAGACGTTCAAATACTTAAAGGGTATTAACGTAGAACAAAATCTTTTCCAGAGAAAGGAAAATGGTAAAACCAGAGGACATAATTTGAGGTTGAGGGGTGGTAGATTCAGGGGCAATGTTAGGAAATTCTACTTTACGGAGAGGGTGGTGGATGCCTGGAATGCGCTCCTGAGAGAGGTGGTGGAGAGTAAAACTGTGACTGAGTTCAAAGAAGCGTGGGATGAACACAGAAGATTTAGAATCAGAAAATAATATTAAAGATTGAACTAGGCCAGTTACTGGGCAGACTTGTACGGTCTGTGTATGGCCGTTTGGAGGAGGATGGGCAGGGGAGGGCTTCAATGGCTGGGAGGGTGTAGATGGGCTGGAGTAAGTCTTAACAGAGATTTCGGCAGTTGGAACCCAAGCACAGTACCGGGTAAAGCTTTGGATTCTCGCCCAGAAATAGCTAAGAAGAAAAAAAAAAAAAAAAAATTTAAATTGAATCAGGTTGGGCAGACTGGATGGACCATTCGGGTCTTTATCTGCCGTCATCTACTATGTTACTATGTATATGTTACTATGATTGTCTGCGAATATTCTCACAGGCAGAAACACAGAGCCGACCAATGATATCAAGAAGATTGCAATTTATTAGATAAACCAAATCCGACGTGGCCATGTTTCGTCCTCAGGCTGCGTCAGGGGAAATAAATTGCTCCCCCATTTTGAGGCAAATTGCTCTCTCATCCACAAAAACAAGCAGGATTGAAAGCTTTACTAGTTCTCGCAGTAAGCGAAAAGGCGCCACCTTGGCTTTTTGAATCCTGCTTGATTTGGTGACTATGAAAGTGTTTAAAATAAAAGAGAAGAGGTGCCTCTTTAGATCCTTTTGTGGATGAAAAAATGATTTGCCTCAAAAGTAGGGGGGGGGGTGAATTATTTTTTTCCCTTTCTAGCAGATTTCCTCTTACGCTGCCT
The DNA here is from genome assembly GCF_902459505.1 of Geotrypetes seraphini. Taxonomy (NCBI): domain Eukaryota; kingdom Metazoa; phylum Chordata; class Amphibia; order Gymnophiona; family Dermophiidae; genus Geotrypetes; species Geotrypetes seraphini. Next base: position 120,866,017 of record NC_047095.1, on the reverse strand, counting down.
GAGAGCGAAACGTGGCCATGTCCGGGTTTGGTTTATCTAATAAATTGCAGTCTTCTTCATATCATTGGTCTGTTCAATTTCATCAGTCACCACCATCTGAATCTTGCCCCCCAAATTTCTTGTATCCCACAATTTTTCAACAAGGATTCGCTGCAGCTTTCTGCTATTCCACCCCCTCAATTTAGGGCTTTACAACAACATCAAACTTTAATACGTCATTAAGAACAGAAGAGATATCTTAACAGCATAAATTTGTAGTAAAATGACCAGAAAATCTATGAAGTAAACTGGAAGATGGAAAATAGAATTCTAACAATTAAGTAAACCCTATGTCTGACCACTAGGTGTCACCATTATACAATAGATGGGACTCCCTGCGCCCCCTTCTCATAAGAACATCCATACTGGGTCACACTAATGGTCCATCTAGCCCAGTTTCCTGTTTCCATCAGTGCCTATTTCAGGTCACAGTAACTGGCAGAAGCCCTGCCTCTGCAGTATCCCTGGCTAAAACCCAGGAACAAGAGGACCAAAACTGAATTCAGTAAAATACAATGGGAAGAGACCCGGGGACCTATGGCCATGTGGAGAATACAAATCGGTACACCATTGTATCGGTTTACACATATAAATGTGTTTATTTAGTGCTCCATATAAATCTATGTAGAATTAATTTTCCCTTCATGGTGCTCTCACATACCCTCCCTCCGCCCAATATCCACCGATCTGTGTCACACCCAGTAATTTCCTTGTACAGTCATGCTGATCTGTTTTCCTGTTCTAGTGTAGCGGTCTCGACCATTGTACTTTTCTGAGCATCTATTGAGAGATGTTCATTTCCAAAAGTCATCCTTGCTGAACGAAGCATGAGATGGTATCGGTTCTGTATTTGAACGCACCCTCTGTGGATCCTAATAAGCAGAACTTCAGAGCTGTCAAGTTACTGTTCCAGGTAGACTTTTGGCCAGTCCTGGTTTTGAGCTTGTATCTCACAGCAGTGTGGGAGTTGTAGTCCCTAATTCTTCTCATTGAAATCAGAGCTGCGGGTCCCATAATGAACCAGGATGTTGGAAATCCAAAAATGACCAAAAATCTCTGTCCTGGCAGAGGCGGCCGCTACCCCAAACAGATTTTAAATAAAATGGCACCTAGCTGGATCAGCTCTTCCTCGCATTAAAACCTAGCTCCGCTTCTGCCCTCCTAGAACTGGGTAACTTGGCAAGTCTGTGTATCTGAATGCCTGTATTTGGACTGAACTGGGAGCATTAAATCTTGAAAAACACCCAGAGTAAGCTCTTCTGTGTGAATTTTTGAATTTTATTGCACACAGATGAGGTGTTCCAAATACCAGATCTTACGCCCGTTATACGTGTCAAACAGGGCTGAGTGTAAGGTTACAACACCCAAAGGCAGAATTGGAGGCCCTGAGCCCAATTTTTGACTGACTTTCAAATTTGATGCCCTAGGCTCGTGCCTATGTCTGAATCCATTCCTGGTGGCAAAACTCATCTGAAGCCCTTGTTTCCAAGGGGTTAATAGGAAATGCACTAGTTTTCAGCTTTTGACCTTCAGAAGCCTGTGCTTGAGGAAAAAAAATGTTTTCACGGTTGTTATCTTGGATGTAATAACTTTTTCTCTTTGACTCTCTCAAATCTTTTCTGAACTGCCAAGTGGTGGTATCTGTAGGTTTCTGTTAATTCAGCGAAGTCTGGGTTTGTGATTTAAGGCAAAATTATTTAACCGTTTCTTTTGCTCATTTCGGACCTGGTTCATAGCGAGGATTTCCGAACTACAGGTCCAGAAATGTGATATAATCTGACTTCACATGCATGCAAAACCAGGAGCAGGTCAGCCCGTCTTTTTTTTTGGGGGGGAGGTAGGTGTGGCAGAGCAGGGAAAGGTCTTGGAGAAGCCTGATATTGCTCTCAGCATCCTCTCTTCCCTGTCCGGGTGTCAGTCTCCGGAGGCTTTCTAGTGCATTGTGTGTCTAGGAAATGTCACCGAGACTGGCAGCAGGTTCAGTTTGGTTCCCACGGAGCCAGGGGGAGGTGCAGGCTCTTGGTGTCATGTCCTCTGTTGGGATGGAAAGCTGAGGGTGGGAGGGGTGGGGTGGCGGCTCCTGGAGAGATGGTCCTCTGTCTTCGGTCTGTTTTGCAAACGGCAGACATCGCCCCACGGGCTCTGTGTCTGAGGCAACCTCTCGGTAAAGCCTCCCCCTGTCTGGACCGAGCCAGCTGAAGAGGGGAGCAGAACAGCCACCACCATCAATACCGCCAGGGCCAGGCGATTTCTCCTCCTTGTGGATTTACAAATGTGCCCACGCTTGAGGAGCTACTGACACTGAGCGGGGGATGAAGCTGTGCCCTTTACCTCTTCTCATCTTCCTGTGCCTGCCAGTTTGTCAAGGTAAGATAGAGACCCTCCCCTCGCACATTCACACTGAGATAAAGAGGGACTTTTACTTTGATTCCATGAGAGAGAGAGATCATCTCCTTGTAATGTCAGGGAGTTGGGGAGAGACTGGAGGGGGGGGGGGGGGGCAGGAGACTTGATGTTCTCTTTGTCCCCTCTTTGTGCAGTAGGGCAGAAGCAGCTCTTCGTTGTGATGTCACACCTATGTTTTTTTTGCTCGATTATGACTTCATAAAACAAACCTGTCTGCCAATTGCATTGAGGTTTTCACTCATCCCAACCCCATATCCAGGGACCAAACCAAAAGGTGAGGTAAACTTCCGATATTGATCCGTAGCCACGTTAGTCCACTTTTAAAGGTAATATATAGAAATAAATCAAAACTTAAAAAGAAAAAAAGATGATGATATTTTTTTTATTGGAATAATAATACATGTTTTTTGATTAGCTTTCAGAGGTAACCTTTCTTCTTCAGCTCAGAAATGATCCGTCATTTCTAACTTTAATCTTTGCAAGCTGCAAAATCTTTGACACACACGCCAGGGGTAGGAATACGAGTCGGATGCTTGTTTTCCCTGGCTCCAGCATGAATTTTAGGGATGCACTCTAGTGGTTTCAGCTCCCTGCTGGTGCTCTCTCCTTAGAGCCAGGCTGGGATGCCTTGCTGCTCTCCCACAAAGCGTTTCCTGAGAAGGGGGCAGGAGGATGGGGGCATTGTGTGAGGTGCCCTTAGTCCCTGGGCAGGAAGCTGAGCGATAAGGGCAGAACAATGATGGGGCCGGATCTCCAGAATGCAGTCCCTGTGTGGACCCAGAGAGGAGGAAAGAGACCGCTCCTTCCTGTCTCGCTTTTGGATCCTACTTTAAGACAAAAGGGAGCCCCGTTACCCCTTTAGGCGTTGTTTTGAAAACGCACTGAAAAATTGTCTGGTTATGACACAGACTCTGTCTCCCCCGGCCCCATCACTCCTGCATCTCTCCTAACCCTAGCTCCGGAGCCACTGCCCTCCCTTCCCATCGCGGTCTCTATATCCCCTCGGTCTCAGAGGGGGAGAAACTACTCTGCCAAGCTGACTCTGGAGCAGGCTGACATGTAAATAGGCACTTGCCTAGGGTGTCATATTTTGAAGGTACTAAACAGCAACCTGCTCCCACTTACTGCAAGGCAGGGGTTCTCGAGCCAGTCCTCAGGACACACCCAGCCAGTCAGGTTTTCAGGACCCCCCCCCCCATCTTCTCAAGCCAATGAGGTTCTACAAACCACTAGGGCAGGGGGGGGACAACCTTGATCCTTGCCCAAATTGGGTTTTCAGGATTTCCTCAATGAGTATGTTTGAGATCTATTTATATACAATGGAGGCAGGGCATGCAAATGGATGTCATGCATATTCATTGGGGAAATCCTGATAACCCAACAGGCTAGGTTGAGAACCATTGGTCTGTACTGCCTCTTGCCTATTTTCATGCCTCAGAAGGTTCTACAAGTCTCTAGGAATTTGTGTGTCTTCCCCTTCAATCTATAACGTGGCCAAGCGTGCGTCTAATTGATACAAAAGCAACGTTTATGCCCGTCGGAGGCCGCCAGTGATGGGCATTGCTGTGTGCCAGTGCCGGGTTCTGCTCCAAAAAGAAAGTGCTTGTGGGAGGGTGTGGCACAGTGTTCAGAGCTACAGCCTCAGCACCCTGAGGTTGTGGGATCAAATCCCATGCTGGTCCTTGTGACCCTGGGCAAGTCACTTAATACCCCCCATTGCCCCGGGTACATTTAAATAGGGAAAAATACCTGGATAAATTCATGTAAACCATTCTGCGCTCCACTGGGAGAAAAAGTACAGAAAACTTGACTAAATAAATAGTGTGAAAAGTTTCAGCCTCTGGATAACCAGAGCTGGTAGTGTGACATCATAATGCCTCATTCCACCAATAAGAGCCAGCCTCGTCGGTGATGTCACAATGGCTTCATTGTCCTAGACTTGGCTCACCTTTACTACATTTTGATTTCTAGAGTGACGCAGTGGTTAAAGCTACAGCCTCAGCATCCTGAGGTTGTGGGTTCAAATCCCATGCTGCTCCATGTGACCCTGGGCAAGTCACTTAATCCCCTATTGCCCCAGGTACATTAGGTAGAGGAATACTAGGAGTTACATGCCCAACTGCCAACGGGGACAAATTTTCCCTGTCTTCAAGGGATCTCTCTATCCCTGTCCCGCCCCGTGAGCTCTGTCCCTGTCCCTACTCCATTCCCAGTGGCATAGTAAGGGGATCAGGGGGTGGACCGCCTCAGGGATCGTCTTTGCAGAGGGTACTGGCACCTCTCCACCCCCCCTCCACCCCCCATGTACCTCTTTAAATGTTCGCCAGCGCAAGCAGCTTCTTTCACTTGCTACTCACTCCAGCCTCGGCTCCCTTCTGATGTCACTTCCTGGTCGCGGGACCAGAAATCAGTAGGGAGCTAAGGCTGGCGCGAACAGCGAGTGGAAGATACCGCTCGCACCGGAGAACATGAGAGGAGGGGGTGCTCAAGGAGTGAGGGTACACAGGCACCAACCTCTCTCGCTACACCACTGCCCCATTCCTGAAAGCTCCGTCCGCATCCGCCTCGAACGCTTTAAAATCGTAAGTGTTCGAGGCTCGCGCGGTTTTAGGCAGAGCTTGCGGGGACGGGGATGTTGAGATCCCACGAGGGCAGGGACAAATTTGTCCCCGTGTCGTTCTCTACTGCCCACATTGATGCGGAGCACTGGCACCGGCCTTTGAAACGGCATAAGTGGTTGCGCCTACAATTAGGTCGAAATTGTTTATTTAACGCTGGTATACTAGAACAGTGGTTCCCAACCCTGTCCTGGAGGAACACCAGGCCAATTGGGTTTTCAGCCTAGCCCTAATGAATATGCATGAAGCAAATTTGCATGCCTATCACTTCCATCATATGCAAATCTCTCTCATGCATATTCATGAAAACCCGATTGGCCTGGTGTTCCTCCAGGACAGGGTTGGGAATCACTGTACTAGAACATCTGTTCTGCGCCGTGTTAGAAGTTGCTCTTAGCATGCATCGTTCCAGTTTCTAAATTTTGGCACTCTTTTTTCAACTCTACCCCTAAGAGTGCGCACTGTTGATGGCACATGAAAAAAAAAAAACAAAAACCACATGGGGAGGGGGAGATTTCGGCTCATTTTCCTTTTAACAGTGTGGTTTCAAACAAAAGCACATTCCTCAAATTTTCAAAAGCCATTTACTTGGGTCAAAGGGCTGTTTGGAAAATACCTGCTCTCCGTGCAGGGGAAAATACAGTCTGATGGTCCTTTGAGTTTGTGGAACGTTTTGTTGTGAGTTTGTGACTGCAGCCACGGTCAAGTGGCTACTCCAGGTGATTTCCTAGTCTTGCCTAATGGTTCAGCCAGCCCTGGTTGCCCCCCAAACCCTTTACCCTTTTCAGTGACTTGGGAGAGGCTTATCTCACCTCTCTCCCCTGCTCTGTATTACTCCCCCACCTTCTCTCTCTCTCTCTGATTGAAGAGACTGCTTCTCCATCTATCTCTGTCTGACTCTAGAGCAGGGGTAGGGAACTCCGGTCCTCGAGAACCGTATTCCAGTCGGGTTTTCAGGATTTCCTCAATGAATATGCATGAGATCTATTTGCATGCACTGCTTTCAATGCATATTCATTGGGGAAAACCTGACTGGAATATGGCTCTCGAGGACCGGAGTTCCCTAACCCTGCTCTAGAGAGATCACCCCCACCCTTCTCCCCTACTTTTTTTTTGCTGGTTCTGGAGAGACCACTACCTCTTTGTTTGGCTCTGGAGGGACTGTTCCCTCACCCTTCCCTTCCCCTCGGGCCCTCCTATAACCCTGAACAGACCACCTCCCCGCCCATGCCTCTTTGACTGTGGAGAGACTGCTCTCTGTCTCTCTGTGACTGTGGAGAGAGTGTTTCCCCCTCCCCCCTTTTCTCTATTTCTGATTCTCACGCTACAGACTGACGCTCCCATGACTTCCTACAGGAAATCCTCTCACTCCAGGACTATGCAGGCCTCTACAAATTACACAGAAACTCAAACATAGTCTCCAAACAGGAAAAAAAACAGGAAAGGGTCCGAAACGAGTCCCCTTCAGAGCTCCCCTGGGATTTCCTGAGCCCTTCCCTGACCAACCTGGGCCAGCACTAGGTCTAGGCACAAGAAGGGAGCGAGCAGAGGGGGACTGGGAACATTAGGGTTGTCGAATGGCTCCGGATTCACTCAACAATGTTGACCCAGTTCTGGCTTTCCCACATTGCATGCAGGGACTTGTAGTCTTGCTTTTTCATAGCAAATGCAATTAATACAGAAGTGAGTCAACCAGGCAGGAAAGATTTGTGTCTGGTTAAATCATGGTCAGTAGGCTGTCCAGGGATAATGCTTCTTTCTCAGGGGTCCATAATGTTCAGTATATATATATATATATTGATAATAGATTCTGAAAACACAGGCGATAAAGATTCTCCTGTCAAAAATGCTGCTCAGAAAAACGCTGAATGGTTCATGGACCCCCTGAGAAAGAAGGGTTTTTCAAAACATGGACCGTGTCGGGTCCGTACTATTTAACATCAAGGACTAATTTTATATACACCAGCTTTTTATTGATTTTTATTGATTTGAATAAAAATTCCTGTACCTTGTACCTTTCCTGCAGTTCGTTTTTGGGTTTGCATATTTAACCAAGCAAGTTGGACCAATCCTCACCCAGTTAAGCTGGCACGTACAGTACTGAATATAGGCCGTGCCCACATACATTCTCGTATGTGATTATATGTGTTGTTATATAACATAGATAATATGTAATACAATCTATATGACAGGGGTTGTGGTGTGGCACATTCTATAATACTGTTTATTGGATAATATGTAATATAACATGAGTCAGCTGTGTTTCAAGTATGAATTGTCATCACCCACCCAGATACAGTATAAGAACATACGAGATGCTATACTGGGACAGACTGAAGGTCCATCGAGCCCAGTATCCTGTTTCCAACTGCGGCCAACCGAGGTCACAAGTGCCTGGCAAGATCCTAAGGAGAAGCAATATTCCAGAGCTGATATTGTGATGTCATAATGCCTCATTCCACCAATGCCAACCTCAGCAGTGATGTCACAATGGCTTGATTGGCCTATACTTGGCTCACATATGAACATAAGAGTTGCCATACTGGGACAGACTGAAGATCCATCGAGCCCAGTATCCTGTTTCCAATAGTGGCCAACCCAGGTCACAAGTACCTGGCAAGATCAGTACCAAAGCCTGGACATGTCCAACATTGAATATCGAAGCTTGATTCAACCTCTGGCTGTCAGCAGTGTAAAAACTGCTGCGTACTGAATCTTTCCTCCCACCCCAAACATATAACATGGTAAACTAAGGACCAGATCAATCTGTTGGATGAATCTGGATCCAGTTGGCAGCCCTACTTGGGCACTGAGCAAAGGGGAGAGAGCAGGGCGATACTAGGACCTAAATGATAGATAAAGAGCAAGGTGTTGTGGAAACTAGGTGAAGGGCAGAGAACAGGTGTCATTGGAGCAAAAGGAGGGGGACAGAGTGAAGAACTCTGGGAACTGACCAACACAGAAAGTAGAGGATTCTGGGAACTGACTGAAGGAAAGTGAGCAGAGGATTCTGGGAAGTGCGATCCCTCCTACTTCCTATCCTGAAGTGAGAGAAGACCATTTCTCATTGCCCTGCCCTAGTTCAGCTTTGTCTTTCTGTACTATGCAGGTCTACGCTGTCTGAACTCCAAAGATCCCTGTGCCAATGGTGGGACATGCCTGAACTTCCAGAATGGCACTATGTCTTGCCGGTAAGTGAACCTACCAGGTTTTAGCTCTGGATCTTTAATAGAACCAGGAAGAAGCTCAGCTACAGCTGAGCTAAATTAAGATAGAGCTGGGATTATTCAGGATCTGCTTGAGAAATTCTCCAGGAAAGCTAGGATGTGGATGGGTAACACTTTGGTAGAGCTTGGGGTTAATGGTTGTATAATGTTCCGGTAGCACTGGAGATTAATTGGTTTAAGAATGCTTATGTAGAACCAGTCCTTAGCCAGACTCCAGATAAGAAATTCTCTTGGGGTATCAACCAGAGCTTAGTTGGATAATGTTCCAGTAGAACTGGAGATGAACTGAGCTTTGTAGAATCAGACCTTAGCTAGGCTTTGGGATAGGCAATTGTCCAGTAGAGATCGGCCAAACTGTGACACAGCCAGAGATAAGCTGAGCTCTGGGTGGATAATGCTCCAGGGGAGCTGGGGATTAGCTGTGCTTTGGTTGAGTAATGCTGTTAGGTGACTTGCCCAAGATCACAGTGGGATTTGAACTAGGCATTTCTGGTTGCTAGCCTGATGATCTAATTACTAGGCTGCTACTTCACTCCACTTGAATTCCCTGAGCTTCAGTTGCGTATTGCTCCAGTACAGCTGGTGATTGACTAGACCAGTGGTTCTCAAGCCTGTCCTAAGGGGATCCCCTAGCCAGGTGAGTTTTGAGGATATCCCTAGTGAATATGCATGAGAGAGATTTGCATATAATGGAGGTGATAGGCATGCACATCTGTCTCATGCATATTCACTAGGGATATTCTCAAAACCTGACTAGCTAGGGGTCCCCCAGGACAAGTTTGAGAACCACTGGTCTAGACACTGATTAGGTAATACTTCGATAGAACAGGGATTACCTGGACCCTGACTAGGTAATACTTCAGTACAGCCAGGATTAGCTGAGTTTCAGTTGGATAAAGCTTTGGTTGAGCCAATGTTAAGTAAGGTTCTATCTATTTTCTTCCACAGATGTGACTCCGGATTCGTTGGCGAGAGATGCCAGTTCCCCGACCCCTGTGCCCTCAGCCGCTGCCGCAACGGAGGCACCTGCACCGTGCTGCTCCGCCCATTATCCGCTGGCTTTCTCTGCTCCTGTCTGCCGGGGTTCACCGGCGAGGAGTGCCAGGGCGCGATCGGGGATGCCTGCTTCCCTCCGCCCTGCAGGAATGGAGGCACCTGCCAGCGATTCTCCGGCACCGAATACCAATGCAAGTGTATCCCGGGCTGGACTGGTGAGAGCTCAGTGATACTGGGGACAAGGTGGGAGAAGGAAATGAATCCTAAAATTAGCGGCGCCCCCACCCCGGGCTGCTATAAGCAGGGGGAAAAGGACGGGTATTGTTATCATTTATAATCAGTCCCATCTTTACAACACATAAACACAAAACGTGTGACAAACGTCTCCATTACTGCTCCCCCAAACTTGGACTGCTACTCCACTCCAGTTAAGATAAGAGCCGCCCCCTAGACCATTTTAAATCTAAATTAAAATCATTTCAAGGATGCTTATGTCTTGTAACTGTCCTATTAAGGATGCATAGTATACATTTCCCCTAATCTCTGATGGGTTTCCCCTCCCATATGTACGTCCCTTCTTTGTCTGTCTTGTTTGTTTACTAGTCTTATCTCGTATGTAAAATATATTTTATGTATTGCCCCTGTTTTTATTATGTTCCGTTTAGAAGCTTGAATACGCTGAATAACAAATTTTAAATAAACTTGGAGATATATTATTATGTGGGCAAGGCAAAATGGGAAAAACTCGCGTTGGACAAATGAAGAGACCCCTAGTGGCAGGGGAAGAAAAGTAGAAAGCCTCAGTCTGTAGAGCAGTGGTTCCCAACCCTGTCCTGGAGGGCCACCAGGCCAATCGGGTTTTCAGGCTAGCCCTAATGAATATGCATGAGAGGGATTTGCATATAATGGAAGTGACAGGCATGCAAATCTGCTCCATGCATATTTACTAGGGCTAGCCTGAAAACCCGATTGGCCTGGTGGTCCTCCAGGACAGGGTTGGGAACCAGTGCTGTAGAGAACGCCTTCCACATGGGTTTAGTGACTACAAATATAGGCCCCCTTTTATCAAGCTGGGGGGGGGGGTTATTGCCAGCCACTGTGGTAAAAGCTCTGACATAGCCTGTTTAGATTGCTGACGACGCTGTCATTTGGAAGAAGGTGTATCGGTCTCGCGGTCGGTGGGGTTCAGATGGGAGGTCGAGATGGAAGGGTCAGTGGGCGTTTGGCTGCACGGTGGGGGGGATGAAAGGGAGGTAGGGATAGAAAGCTGCTGCACAGGGGGATGGGAGGGAAGGATGGAAAGGCACAAGGGGATGGGTGAAAGGGGAGGAAAGATGCTGCACATGTGGGGGAGAGAAAGGAAAGAGGAAGAATTGGGATGGCGGAGAGGAAGGGAGATATGATCATTGTACCCCGAAAATAAGACCTAGTGCGTTTTTGGGCCCAAAATTAATATGACAGTCTTATTTTCAGGGAAACCCGATAATATAGAAATAGTGGGTAATATTCAGCAACACCTAAGCTCTTTTTTCCCCTTAAATTGTCTGGTGGCTCTAGAAAGAGATTTGGCCATCTTTTCTGTAGAAAGACCCGTTTTATTCATCCAGAAAAGGGAAGTGGTCTGGGGCGGAGTGAAAATGGCAAAAGTTTCAGCAGTGAAATTTGGCTGCTGAATATAAGACTGATCCATTGAAGTATCAATAGGTGCTGCCTGATTCAGGAAAAAACTTCAATTTGATTTTCCTGCCCAAGTGGGTGTTTTCTTCAAACATTCTGGTGGATTTATTTTATAGCCTCTTCACCCCCTTTGCCCTCTCCTACCCACACTGGTGCTGTGGTGTAAACAAAATAAACAAGACTTTTCCCCTCTCTGTTAAATCCTAGCTCACGTTCGCAGTCTAACACCAGCTCTGGCAGGATACACATTTCAAATCTGACATATTGTAATCGCAAAACAGAAAATAAAATTATTTTTCTACCTTTTTGTTGGTCCCAGGCTCTGGTTGTCTTCTGATAACTCGCTTGCCAGGGTCTCTTGCCCATTTGTCATTTTCTTCTTTTCCGGTGCTAACCATCCATCTTCCATCTCCATCCTCCCCTTCCCTCTCCCAGAGGTCTGACATCTATCCTTTTTTCTGTCTCCATCCCCGCAGCTGAAGTAATGGACCCCACCATCCCTAGATCCACCATCTCTCCTTTTCTCCTTTCATCAAGCATCTCTCCCTCCTTCCCCACCACCACAGGGTCCACCATTTCTCCCTTTCTCTTCCCAACTACCCTCCTATCCAGTATCTCTATCCTCCCCCCCTCTACACCATCCCTTGTGTCCAACTTCTCTCCCTTTCTGTTCCTTCCCTCCCTAATTCCCATTGTCCACCATCTCCTCTGTTTTTAGACCCATTATTCCTCCCTCCCCCGGTACCTTTTCTTAAATTTCAGTGGTCCAGGATAAAATCGTGACTGATAAGTTGAACAAGGCCGACCCCTTTCACTTTGGTGTCTTAATGCAAAAAGGAAGCCACCGATAATCTTGAGTTAGATATTTCTGTGGGAGTCCTAGAACAGTATTCCAGTACTCCGGGCAGAAGCGAAACATTTGTTTCTTTTACAATCCAATGACGACCCCCAAACCCGGGAATAAAAGGTAAAAGCATCTGCCAAATACAGTTCGGAACTCTCCTGCACAACTGCACTTGGCAAGAAATGTTTTGACAAAACTGCAAGTGGCATTTTAGCTTTTCGTATTTATTCACCCTCTAAACCGCACCAATCGTGGCCCTGAAAAAGAACAAGAGCACATTTAACACTCCCAGCAACACAAACAAAGTCACTCTACAAGACAAAACTAAAGGCAAAACAATCTGCAAGCTGGCACAAGTAAAGCAAAATGCAGCACGGAGGGTAACTGGGGTAGGAGGGAGCGGAGACAGGCAACAAAAGTTTTCTTCCCCCCTTGCAACTTAGATGCATTCTACAAAAAAAGTGCATTAGAAAGAAAAGCAAATAGTGACAGGGAAATGAGAGAAGGCTTTTCACAGCGCTTACACAGACGCTGCCCAGCTAGGGAGATCGGCGGGGATGTGGCTCAGTCCCAGGTGGCTGCAGTTCACCAGCGGCTCGGTGCCAGAGCAGCTGGGAAGGAGGTGAAAGCAACAATGGAGCCGAGCAGCACTTGGAGAACCGTGGTGGACAATGGGAGGCCAGGGGGAAGCCGGGGGGACACTGCAAAGAGTGCCTAAGTGCTGCAGCACTTCCAAATGACCCCCCCCCAAAGCAGGAGCTGCAGTGAATGGCCAGCAAGAAGCAGCGCTGTCGCTCCTGCTTTAGGAGACCTGAAGGGAGGAGGGTTGGTCACCAAATCGGCCAGGCTGATTTAAAAAAAAAAGAGTGAATAGATTCGAATTGGAAATCGGGTAGCACTTGTATTGTGCAATTAATTCACATTGATTGTCCTTTTGTACTGTTTCCAAAAGAGGGAGCCATTGCCGCCTTATTTGAAATAGCTTTTCCATTGCTATGAACTCACATTGTGCTTTTGCGCTCTTTCCACCAGAGGGCGCTATTACTGCCTTATTCGCAATTGCTTTTCCTTTGCCATGCACTAACATTATACTTTTGCACTTTTTCCACCAGAGGGCGCCATTGCCGCTTTATTTGCAGTAGCTTTTCCTTTGCCATGCACTCACATTGATTGTCCTTTTATGCTCTTTCCACCAGAGGGCACCATTGCCGCCTTATTCACAATAGCTTTTTTCTTTGCCATGCACTAACATTATACTTTTGCACACTTTCCACCAGAGGGCCCATTGCTGCCTTATTCGCAATAGCTTTTCCTTTTCCATGCACTCGCATTGATTGTCCTTTTGCGCTGTTTCCACTAGAGGGCGCCATTGCCACCTTATTTTGAATACCTTTTCCGTTGCTATGCACTTACATTGTCCTTTTGCACTCTTTCCACCAGAGGGCGCCATTGCCATCTTATTTTGAATAGTTTTTCCTTTGCCATGCACCTACATTGTGCTTTTGCCTGTTTCCACCAGAGGGCGTCATTGCCGCCTTATTCGCAATAACTTTTCCTTTGCCATGCACAAACATTGATTGTCCTTTTGCACTGTTTCCACCAGAGGGCGCCATTGCTGCCTTATTTTGAATAGCTTTTCCTTTGCCATGCATTCAGATTGTCCTTTTGCGCTCTTTCCACCAGAGGGCGACATTGCCGCTTTATTCGCAATAGCTTTTCCTTTGCCATGCACTAACATTATACTTTCGCGCACTTTCCACCAGAGGGCGCCATTTCCGCCTTATTTCCAATAGCTTTTCCTTTGCCATGCACTCGCATTGATTGTCTTTAAGTGCTGTTTCCACCAGAGGGTGCCATTGCTGCCTTATTTTGAATAACTTTTCCTTTGCCATGCATTCAGATTGTCCTTTTGCACTCTTTCCACCAGAGGGCGACATTGCCGCCTTATTCACAATAGCTTTTCCTTTGCCACGCACTCACATTGATTGTCCTTTTGCGCTGTTTCCACAAGAGGGCGCCATTGCCGCCCTATTTGCAATAGCTTTTCCTTTGCCATGCACTTACATTGTCCTTTTGTGCTCTTTCCACCAGAGGGCGCCATTGCCATCTTATTTTTAATAGTTTTTCACTTACATTGTGCTTTTGTGCTGTTTCCACCAGAGGGCGCCATTTCTGTCTTATTTGCAATTGCTTTTCCTTTGCCATACATGAACATTGTCCTGTTGTGCTGTTTCCACCAGAGCGCTTTTTCCGCCTTTTTTGCAATAGCTTTTCCTTTGCAATTCTTTCACATTGATTGTCCTTTTGTGCTGTTTCCACCAGAGGGCGCTTTTTCCGCCTTTTTTTGCAATAGCTTTTCCTTTGCAATTTATTCACATTGATTGTCCTTTTGCGCTGTTTCCACCAGATGGCGCCATTGTCGTCTTTATTTGAAATATCTTTATCTTTACGATTCATTTACATTGATTGTCTTTTGTTACTGTTTCCACTAGATGGCTACCAAAAAAACAAACAAAACTGCCTAAAATACTAATATAACAGAGAGAAACCGATTGGCAAATCATTTCAAATCCCCTCAAAGAACCAGCGCCGGTGACTAACTGTTTTTTTAATGTAAATCATATTTATTAAATTTCAAATACAAGCAAGAGACACATCAGTACGGGCCAAAAATTAGTTAATAGCATATAATTTATAACTGTTCAGGCTCCAGGCAGGAAACCTATGGGTGACCAGCAGTAGAGAATGACACAGGGATAATTTTTTTCCTGTCCCCATGAGTTTTGTCACTGTCCCTGTCCCTGTCCCATTCCTGTAAGCTCTGCCTCAGACACTTATGATTTTAAAGTATTTTGAGGCTTGTGCAGATGAGGATGGAGCTTGCAGGAATGGGGCAGGGGCAGGAAAAGAGCTCATAGGGATGGGATGGGTAAATGAGTTCCTGCGGGGTCAGGGAAAAATTTGTCCCCGTGTCATGCTCTAAGCAGCACCAAATTAACGAACCTAAGTCCTGTCCATCATACGGTCCCTAAATTAATAATCAATAATGCATAAGTGCTGAGGGGAGAGAAGGGACAAAAGAGTGCATCCAAAATATTCAAAATGCTGAAAGATCTATGAAGATCAAAAAGTCACCAAAACTTATCTGAATCACAGCGGGTTCCTGGCAGGGCTCGACAGAGCTCCGTTTCTGTAACTTCATCACGAGCCGAGACACCAAAGTAGGTCCTGTGTGCAGACATAGGAAGACAAGAGTCTTTCAAGCAAAATAAACTCCCGTATGAAGGTGGCAAGGGAGCCCCTTCTGATGATTCAGACAAGTCTTGACCTGTTTTTGGGCCACCACGGGAGCGGACTGCTGGGCAGGATGGACCTGTGGTCTGACCCGGCAGAGGCACTACTTATGTTCTTATGTTCTTAAGGCATCATTACCACATGACAGTATTTGGAATAGCTTTTAAAGAGGTGAACAAATTTTCCAATATCCATATCTGCTGCAGAAAATACATATAGTTTTGGATGGCCAGTTAAGGTTTGCAATTTAAAAAGAGCATAAGAAGATAACTGTAACCCTACTGGGTCAGAGCAAGGGGTCCATCAAGCAGCATCTTGTTTCCAGTAGTGGCCAATTCAAGTTGCAAGTACCTGGCATAATCCCAAAGAGGTAAAAACAGATTTTATGCTACTTATCTTGGGAATAAGCAGTGGATTTAACCAAGTCCATCTTAATAATAGTTTATGGACTTTTCTTGTTAGAACGTGTCCAGCCCCTTTTTAAACCCTGCGAAGCTAACTGCTTCTACCACATTTTTTGGCAATGAATTTGAGTTTAATTACACGTTGAGAGAAGGAATATTTTCTCTGATTTGTTTTAAATTTGTACTTAGTACCTTCATTGCATACCCCCTAGCAGAGAATGACACGGTGGTTGTTACCAGCAGCTAGCTGCGGGTAACCCGCTGAAACAGTGCAAAAAAAAGGTCACCGTGAGTACAGGGACAAGGCTATTCACCGCCCCATGGAACGGTGAATGGTCTTGTCTCCGCAGACGAGCATGCAGTCCGGCAGCCCCCTCTCTCCCGCCGGCTGTCCAGCCGTGCATCTCCCTCCCTCCCTTTCCCTTACCTTCTCTTTGTGGCGATTTCACGTTGTATTGCAGCCGGAACCTTGAAGTCGCGTTGCATATGGCTGCTGGAAAAGTCTCCTCTGACGCAACTTCCTGTTTCCAGTTGCATCAGAGGAGACTTTTCCAGCAGCCAACGTGATGTGACTTCAAGGCTCCAGCTGCAATACAATGCGAAATCGCTACAAAGAGAAGGTAAGGGGAAGAGAGGAAAGGAGATGCACGGCTGGCCGGCGGGAGGGAGCTGTTGGACCGCGCAAAGGGTGCTGGGAGTGGGCGGATGGACTGGAGAAGACCCTGAAGCAACCTGAAGGGAACTGGGGAAGAATGAGAGGAGAGAAGACGCTGGGAAATGGGGAAGAAACAGTGGGGAGATGACGCAGGGAAATGGTGAAGAGAGAGAGTGGGGAGAAGATGCTGGGAAATGGTGAAGAGAGAGTAGGGCGAAGACACTGGGAAATGGGGAAGAGAGAGTGGGGAGAAGACGCTGGCAAATGGGGAAGAAAGAGTAGGGAGAATATGCTGGCAAATGGGGAAGAGAGAGTGGGGAGAAGATGCTGGGAAATGCGGAAGAGAGAGTAGGGAGAAGACACTGGGAAATGGGGAAAAGAGTGTAGGAATAAGATGCTGGGAAGAGAGAGTGGGGAGAAGACACTGAAGGGAAATAGAGAAGAGATAGTGGGGAAAAGTCACTGGGAAATGGGGAAGAGAAAATGGGGAGAAGATGCTGGAAAATGGGGAAGAGAGAGTCAGAGAAGAAGCTTCCGCCCACACACGCACATGACTGCATGAACACTCCGGCAGCTTTCAACAAGCTACTCAAACCTTAAAACACTCCACGAAGGTAAGGGGAGGGAGGGAGATGCACAGACCGCATGAGGTGTGCTGAAGGGCAGTGAGGTGGCAAGAGGGAAGGGTGGATTCTGCATGGATGAGAACAGGGCGGTGAAGGGGACGGCAGGGATGGGGCGGTGAAGGGGACAGTGGTCTAGTGATGGGGCAGTGATGGGGACAGATTTTTTCCCCGTGTCATTCTCTACCCCCTATTCCTAGTATTTTTGGAAAGAGTACGCTAGTGATTCACATCTACCTGTTCCACTCCTCTCAGGATTTTAGAGATCTCTATCTTATCTTCCCTCAGCCGTGTCTTCTCTGAGCTGCAGAGCCCTAGCTTCTTTAGCCTTTCTTCATAGGGAAGTTGTCCCATCCTCTTTGTCATTTTCATCACCCATCTCTGTACCTTTTCTAATTCTGCCATATCTTTCTTGAGATTCAGTGACCACAATTGCACACATAATTCAAGGTGCAGTTGCACCATGGAGCAATACAAAGGCATTCTCAGTCTGCACTGTTCAATATTGACTTCATAGTATAATACATGATATATGATTTTACATGTTATATAACATAGATGATATGAAATTCAAACTTTATGACATGGGTTATGATTTGGTATGTTCTATAAAACTGCTTATTGTGGATAAGATGCAATATAAGATATATATCATGAGTCAGCTATGATAATTTCTAGGAGTAGGATATTAGATATATAACATGGGCATGGTATGATATGTTTCAGGTAAGAACTGCCAGCAGATGGATTACTGCTCTGTGAATCGCTGTGCTAATGGGGGAAAATGCATCAACACATACCCTGACTTTGTCTGCCAGTGCCCCCCAGGCTTCGAGGGTGAGGCGTGCGAGCGGGACATCGACGAGTGCCAAGGAGACCCCAGCCCCTGCCAGAACGGTGGGGCCTGCCTGAACTGGGTGGGCTCCTATGAGTGTTCCTGTCCTTCTGGCTTCTCTGGCTCTGGTTGTGAGTTCCAGCTGGGGTCCTGTACCCCGTCTATGTGCCCTAATGGGGGCACCTGCCGACAGATCGGCCAGGGGCTCTTCGAGTGTGTATGCTCTCCAGGTGAGCTAACAACATAAAATGATGTTCATGAACTAATCGGTGGGCGAGGTGTAGTTACTCTTCTGCCTTTTCCCCTGGCAGCTCATACAGGACCATCTTGGTTTCTGGTACCACCTGAGAATATCTGTTTGCCCTCATTAAATATGGTTGACTTGGTAAGCTTGGATTCAGTGTATGTGCTCTCCAGAATGAGGGCGGATTGAGACATCCAGGTTTTACTTTCACTGAAAGCAATGGAAGTAAAACCCAGATATCCCAATTCATCCTCCTTTCTTCTGGAGCCATAAGGTAATCCTGAATAGGACCATCCTGATTTCTAATACCCACTTGAGAATAACCTGTTTGCCCCCATCAAACATGGCTGACTTAGTAAGCTTGGACTCAAGCCTGAATGTGTTCTAAACCAGAAATAAATATGGCTACTGCGTGGTGGCTTGCGCCAGTGATGGCAAAATGTGTCGAGGTGGAAGGGCGAGTCTTGCCGTGGTCTCATTTGTGCCCTTTCCAACTTTTCCTGCAGGTTTTATGGGGCCACAGTGTGAACAGAACGTGGATGATTGTTCAGGACACCTCTGTAAGAACGGTGGACAGTGCGTAGATGGTGTCGGCACATATTCATGCAGCTGTCCAGAACAATGGACAGGTGAGCACCCCGTCACCTGGGGGTGTCCATTCTTATGGCAATTCTTAGGTTGAGGATTGAGGATTAGGGGAGTCCTTGGACATCACACATAGAGAGTTTTAATGTTTCTGGGAGAGGAGAGAATTGAAAGCTGCCAGTCCTAGTTTGAAATAGGTTTTCTTAAGAGTCCTGATGGATACCATACCGAAATGGATAAGATGCGTTCTCCAGATAATCTTGATATAATTGCCAGACATGCTGCCTTATGGGTAGTATTTAAAACTGAATTGAAGAAGCAGGCTATATGAAAACTGCATTTTGAGAAAAAGCAGGCGTTGTTATGTGGTCAGAAAGCGAATGTGTTTCCAGACGTCTCCAGGCAAACTCAGTTTAGAAGAAAGTTGTTCCTACATCTTAAGTCCAAGGTTTTGGCAGTGGGAGCAACTTTCTTCCTCAAATTTCCATGTAAATGTCTGATTACCTATCCAAGTGATAAATATCTGGTCCTGGGTCCTATTCAGTTAGAAGATTTCCTCAAAGATAAAACCTCTTTTGAAAGTTTCTCAAATGCTTTATTTAAAGTTTCTAGGTTGAGGATAAATTGTGACAAATGAAAAAGAAAATGGACAATTGGCCTGTTCCTGATGGAAAAATGTTTAAGTTAATATAATTTCCTGTGCTAAACGGACCGGGCAACTCCAAAAATGTGTCCTTTATCTCTGAAAAAAGAAAAAAAAATATTTTTTTTTTCGTTTTTGCTATTAGGAAATTGGGTCATGAGGGCATAGACAGGGGGTGGGTAAGCAGAGTGGGCAGACTTGATGGGCTGTAGCCCTTTTCTGCCGTCATCTTCTATGTTCTATGTTTCTATGTTTCTATTTGGCTTGCTTGATTTTTTTTATTTTCTTGTATTTTTGTTATTGTTTGTAACAAATATTAATTTTTTTTTTTTTTAAAGAGTACTGATGAATACAGTAGCAAAGATGATATAACCATGTTTTCCACCTCGATATCTTTCTTGCTGTGACACAAAGGCAGTAGAGACTGGAGGGTTACAAAGAGAAATTAGAACCACTGGGTATAAGTTTCAAGTTTATTTAAAATTTGTTTAATCGCCCTATCATATATTCAGGGCAATGTACAGTTCTAAAAAAATAATTTATAACAATACACAGGGAAACAAAGAGTTCATATAGCAAATGCATGACTTTCAAAACAGACGGGACTATTCGATAAATAGGATAGAAATACAATAATTGGAGGCAGATGCACCAATCAAGGAGAATTACAAAAGGAGGGATTTTTTTTTTAATTTGGTTTTGTTTATAAAAAAAAAAAAAGAATGGATTTTACTTCAATTTGGAGATGACTGAGGCTGAAGGTGCTTCTGTGACCTCAAGGATCAGCGCAGAAAGTGGGAAGGGGTAAAACGTGGACCTCATGGACCTGACAGACCTCGCAAATCTAAACCCGCACGTCTTTAAAAATCTGAGGTCCGTGCCACTTGTAGTTAAGTTTCTGGCTCTGACAGACCTCAGTGACAATTTAGCTCTGACGGATCCGTCTCAGCTTAGGGAGGGAAAAGTATTAGGATCCGTCAGAGCTAAAATGTCTTTCCTGCGCCCGAGGAACCAGAGTTCTTGCCAGAATAAGTAATCAGTCAGTGTAAATTATTCAGGGATGGGAAGACAGATCGCCAGAAATAGGTGTGCCTGCTACAATGTCTGAGGATATTTCGATTAAAAGCCTCAGAACTGTTTGGGCTGATTCATTCTTGCCACTGTTTTCCGCTTACACCCTGCGCGTCAGCTCTGACCGCTGCAACGTGTCAAACCCCAATTCCAACCTGCACCAAAGCCCGGAGACGTCACTCCTGGACGGCAAAGCTCTCCCATCCCCACAACGGCAGTCTCTGGCTCTGACAGACCTCGGTGACAATTTAGCTCTGACGGATCCTAATACTTTTCCCTCTCTATGCTGAGACAGATTCGTCAGAGCTAAATTGTCACCGAGGTCTGTCAGAGCCAGAAACTAACTACAAGTGGCAGGGACCTCAGATTTTTAAGGACGTGCGGGTTTAGATCCATGAGGTCCGTCAGATCCATCAGGTCCGCGTTTTACCCCTTCCCACAGAAAGTTTCCATTAGAGCCATGTCCACTACAAAACACATGTGATGTCCAAGGACTAGAGGTCTGCACGGGAACGGGGTGCGCGGGAATCCCGCGGGTCCCGTGGGGGTCCCGTGGGAATCCCCCCTAACCCACGGGACTCCCATGAGGACCCCCCTCTGGCACACGGGACTCCCACGGGGATCCCCCTCTAGCCCACGGGACTCCCACGGGGATGAAAGGCTTTGGAAGCAGGGTTCGTCCATATAATATAATGGACACGTCAACCTTAGTAAAAGAGGGGGTTTATAAGTTAATTACCTGAACAGAAAGCAAAAAAAGGGTTCCACCAAAGAGATTCCACAAGGAAAACAGCAGCGCCAACACAAAAGAAACTGTGGAATTGATGATCCTGTCAGAAGTACTTGCTGCTTTTTATGGGGACGGGCGGGGATGGAGGCAATTCCTTGCGGGGATTGGTGGGGACGGAGAGGATCCTGGCGGGGACGAAGAGGATTCTGGTGGGGACGGGCGGGGATGAGTAGGATTTCTGTCCCCGTGCAACTCTCTACCAAGGACACCCGCCCCCCCCCCCCCCTCAATCCTCAATCCAAATAACTTTTTCTCTATTTCTCCCCATCATCTTCTCCCATCCAGGCTGGGACTGCTCTCAAGACGTAGATGAGTGTCGAGTGCTACACTCCAAAGTCTGCCAGAACGGGGGCACCTGCCACAACCTCCCGGGGGGTTTCCGGTGCGTGTGTGTGAACGGTTGGACGGGGACCACCTGCGGCGAGAACATCGACGACTGCGCCTCCGCCACCTGCCACGAGGGATCTATCTGCATCGATCGTGTGGGCACCTTCTCCTGCCTGTGCCCACCGGGCAAGACAGGTGTGTGGGGTGATTAACATTGGTTAGACATGGGGGGGTCATGCAGGTAGTACAATAATTGTGATGGGAGGAGAGGTTGGCTAATAGACTAACTAGGAAGCCTCTCTGTGGGTGGTCTCTGACATGTTAGAGGGGGGTTAAGTGTATCATCATCGGAACGCTGCCTTGGGCAAAGGTCGTTTTGGACACCCTCCTCCTCATTTAGGGTCATAGGTTCATAGACAGATTAAAAAGGGCAGCAAGAAGCCCCCGCCTCCTCCTCTCAGATCGGTGCCTGGGGCAGTCAAGCGTTTATCCCACTCCTGGTGACGGCTGAGCCTAGAAGGTTCACTTCCTTGGCACAACACATGACTTCTGATCCCTTTTTCGTGTTTCTGTGCCTTCCAGGTCTCCTGTGTCACCTGGACGACGCTTGCCTCAGTAATCCGTGCCACGCTGATGCCTCCTGTGACACCAACCCCCTGAAGGGCTCCGCTATCTGCACCTGCCAGACTGGCTTCACCGGGCCCACCTGCCGACAGGACCTAGATGAATGCCGCATGGGTAAGCCCATCACCAGAGTCGCGGACAGAGAGGAGTACCCCCTGCCTAGGGCGGGTACAGGGCTGTGGCAGAAAAGGCAATCAGCTGCGGTCCCCTCCCCTCCCGTTTGCTGGTCGGTGTGGTCAGCCAGAAGGCTGGCCTCACTGGCGCCCTGGGCCCGGTATGAGAATGTGCTGGAATTCAGGGAGCTGGGTATAGGCTGTCGTGGGCAGGGAGGGGGGGTTAATTTTCCAATCGCGTACCCCAGGTAAATTGATTTGATTGAAAACTGGCGCAGAGTTCCCGGCCTGTGTCATTTTACCCGCCTTAAAGGTATATTCCCGGAGGTGCATTTACAGTCAAGGTGAGAAACGTAGAATGCCTGGCAGGAAGCACTAGCGCCAACCGTGCCCAGGGGCGGATGCCAGCATGCAAGGGAGTTTTACGCACGTGGAAAGGCATTTTTGTTAGTGCGTTTAAGTCTGACTTTGGACGCTTCCTGCTAGACGTCCAAAGTCGGATATGGAAAAAACCAGCTATTTTGGAATGTTCTGGAAGTCTCCCCTCCACCCCCCAATTTTTTTTTTTTAAATTGCCGACATGGACGCCTTGTCCGACAAGATGGCTAACTTTATGCGCCATTTTCTACCACAAATGCGTCCAAGCGTCCAAATGCAGATCATTTGGATGTGGGAGGGGCCAGCATTATAACGGACTGGCCACACAGACATGACAACAGAGCAGCGGGACACTGCTGTGAACTTCACATAAAGAGTGCCAGAAGTACATCTCACCAAAAAAAAAAACCCCTTACAATTTATGCTGGGCCCTCCAAAACTCCCCCCAAACCTACTATTCCCACTTGTCTTCCACCCCAATAGCAGGTGACACCTATTTGGAAGCAAAGTTTTAGTGGCCTCACACTTTCCATCATAAATGTAGTGGTTATGGGCTTGGGTCCTCCTCTCCATGGTTCACTAGCCGCCCTCCCCCCCCCCGTGTGATGCTGTACTAGGCTTTCCCATACCAGATGCTGCTGAAATGTCCTGTCTAAATTAGATTGTAAGCTCTTCTGAGCAGGGACTGTCTATTGTATGTTAAAATGTACAGCGCTGCAAACGCCTTTCACCGTTATAGAAATGATACATAGTAGTAGTAGGAGCAGGGTCTGTGAGCATTAGGGGAGGGTGGGGGAGCAGTGGTCATCTGCTCAGTTTGGGCCCCTTTGAGGCAGTTCGCATCTAAAACAGGTCTAAGTTCCCTCTAGGACGTCATGGGAAAAGCTTCGATTATCGCTGCAGGATGTCCAGGCCTGTGCCCGCCCAATGCCCGCCCACAACACGCCTTCCAGTATGCCCCTTTGAGCTCTGGACACCCAGCGGCTTAGAAGTCCTGCTGGACATCCAGAAAGTTGGTTTTGAATATCGGCGCTTGGATGCTCCGGTTATTAGGATGTCCAAGGGCCGACTTACGTGATTTCTATTGCATATCGTAGGCTGTCCCATAACAGTTGGTTTCTTCTGCATGTTTGTTTGATATTACAGTATATTGAAAAGATTGAACTCTGTCTGTTTGGTTTTCAATTCCTTTTTATTGAGGTTTTTTTTTTTCCTTGAAAATTTATTGAAGATTTTCAAAAATACAGAAATAAAAAATAAACAAAACAGGTCAACAATAAATGGTTACCATAATCAAGACAAAAGAATTCTAGAAATATATATAAAGGAAAAAATTATGTGTATATATATCACAATAATATTGTCATTGGATTCTTGTGATAATCAAAAAGAGATAGGGGAGGAGAGTGATAAAAAGGGGAAGAGGAAAGAAAGGGAGAGGAGAGAGTGATAAAGAAAAAGCCGAAGGGGGGGAAGAGGATCTTAAATCAGGGGAAAGAAAAAAGGGAAAAAGGGGGGAAGGAAAAAGAGAGATCCCCCAGAGGCCAAAGAGAAAAAGAAGAGAAGGAAGAAAAGAGGAAGAAAGTGGAAACAGAGAGCAGTAATATACTCAGATGTATTGAGTTCTCAAAGAGAGTCCAAATAATCTGTAAAAGCGGCCCATTTAGTGTGAACATTAGCAGAAAGAGGCATTTCGGAGGAGATCAATAACTCGCGTTTATGTTGTAATAAGACTGATTTTTTTTTTCTTAATGCATCTTTACAAGAAATTTTCAAAGGCCAGAACCTGCCTGCGTTCCCTTTTAAAAATCCAAGCTAAGTCCGTATGTTAAACTTGCTCACTCGACTTTCACTTGACTGAAATTCTTGACTCCTTTGATTCCTTTCGCTGAAGGAAGGGAGAGTTTGAATTGTTGGCTGCCTCTTGCATAGGAGAATCGATAAGCATTTAGAACCAATGCCAGGAAGTTCTTCTTCACCCCGAGAGTGGTGGACACATGGGACGCACTCCTGGAGGTTGTGATAGGGCAGAAGACACTACAGGGATTCAAAGAAGGTTTGGATAAATTCCTGAAGGATAAGGGGATTGAGGGATACGGATAGAAGTAGTGATAGGTTTTAGGATGAGGCAGGGACCACTTGACAGGTCATGGACCTGATGGGCCGCCGCGATGGACCTCTGGTCTGACCCAGTGGAGGCACCTTCTTATGTTCTTATGAATGTATCCTCCTGGTGCTGCTTGATGACTCCCTCCCTCCTTCACGCTCTCTGCAGGTGCTGATCCCTGTGAACACGGGGGTCGCTGCGAGAACACCGTCGGCTCCTTTTTGTGCCGGTGCCAGCCTGGTTACACCGGTACCCGCTGCGAGAGTGACATGAACGAATGCCAGTCTCAGCCCTGCCAGAACCGAGCCACCTGCCTGGACTTGCTGGCCCACTTCCAGTGCCTGTGTGTGCCTGGTGAGAGCCAGCCAGGATGTCTAATTGTTCCCTTTTTCCTCTCACACTCTCCTTGTTGTTTTCTCTGTGTCTCTCTCTCTTGCTCCGTTCCTCCTTCGCACCCTCTCGGAGTCCTTTCTCTCTATCCTCCTCCTCTGTATCTTTTTCAGCCTTCTTTCAGATGCCCCATCTCTCCCTCTCTGTTTCCTATCGTTCCTCCCTCTCTCTCTCTCTCACATAGTTCTCTTTCCTCTCACACTCTCCTTGTTGTTTTCTCTGTGTCTCTCTCTCTTGCTCCGTTCCTCCTTCGCACCCTCTCGGGGTCCTTTCTCTCTATCCTCCTCCTCTGTATCTTTTTCAGTCCTCCTTTCAGATGCCCCATCTCTCCCTCTCTGTTTCCTACCGTTCCTCCCTCTCTCTCTCTCACATAGTTCTCTTTCCTCTCACACTCTCCTTGTTGTTTTCTCTGTGTCTCTCTCTCTTGCTCCATTCCTCCTTCGCACCCTCTCGGGGTCCTTTCTCTCTATCCTCCTCCTCTGTATCTTTTTCAGTCCTCCTTTCAGATGCCCCATCTCTCCCTCTCTGTTTCCTACCGTTCCTCCCTCTCTCTCTCTCACATAGTTCTCTTTCCTCTCACACTCTCCTTGTTGTTTTCTCTGTGTCTCTCTCTCTTGCTCCATTCCTCCTTCGCACCCTCTCGGGGTCCTTTCTCTCTATCCTCCTCCTCTGTATCTTTTTCAGTCCTCCTTTCAGATGCCCCATCTCTCCCTCTCTGTTTCCTACCGTTCCTCCCTCTCTCTCTCTCACATAGTTCTCTTTCCTCTCACACTCTCCTTGTTGTTTTCTCTGTGTCTCTCTCTCTTGCTCCGTTCCTCCTTCGCACCCTCTCGGGGTCCTTTCTCTCTATCCTCCTCCTCTGTATCTTTTTCAGTCCTCCTTTCAGATGCCCCATCTCTCCCTCTCTGTTTCCTACCGTTCCTTCCTCTCTCACATAGTTCTCTTTCCTCTCACACTCTCCTTGTAGTTTTCTCTGTGTCTATCTCTCTTGTTCCGTCCTTCCTTCCCACCCTCTCGGTGTCCTTTCTCTCTGTCCTCCTCTGTATATTTTCCTTTCCTCCTCTCTCACACAAGTTCTCTCCCCCTACAGGGTACGAAGGGGTGCTGTGTGAGATTGACACGGACGAGTGTCTCAGTGATCCCTGTCTGAATGGGGGCATTTGCATCGATCAAGTCAACGATGTGAGGTGCCAGTGTCCGCCAGGTAAGTAACCCTGGAATAGAACAAGTAACCTAAGATTCTTATTTTGAAAGATGAAGTATGGGAATTGAGTTCCTTATGGCAAATTTGAGCACCGGTCACCGATATGTCTTTTTACGGTCCGTGCTTAGTTTGTAATGTATGTATTGATGGGCTTTTTTTTTTTAAATTGTGTATGTATTTATTGCAACTTGCTTTGTAAACTATTAACTATAAACTATAGTGCAGTGCAGAGAATGATGAGGGGACAAACCTATCTCCATCCCGTCCCTGTGAGGTTTGTCGCTATTGCTGTCCCTGCCCCATTCCTGTAACCTCTGCCTTAACTGCCCAAACCTCGAACACTTATGATTTTAAAGTGTTTGAGGCTTGTGCAGATGAGGACAGTGCTTGCAGGAATGGGGCGGGGACAGAGAAATAATTTGTGGGGACGGGATGGGAAAAGGTGTCCCCGTGTCATTCTCTAGTGCAGTGGACTGAGACCCTGGGAAGCTGGATTCGATTCCCACTGAAGGCCCTAGTGACCCGGGTACAGAACGTAGATTGTGAGCCCACTAGGGGCAGAAAAAGTACCTGTATATAGTATGTGTACAGTGCTGTGTACATCTCGTACTACTATAGAAATGTTATGTGTGGAAGGAGCGGGGAGTGGAGAGGGCGAAGTGCAGGAAGAGAGAACGGGAGGCAGAGAACATCCTAGATCCAGTGGTCTCCAACTCAAACCCTTTGCAGGGCCACATTTTGGATTTGGAGGTACTTGGAGGACCTCAGAAAAAAAATAGCTAATGTTTTATTAAAGAAATGACAATTTTGCATGAGGTAAAACTCTTTTTAGTTTATAAATCTTTCCTTTTGGCTAAGTCTTAATAATAATATTGTCATTTATAGCTAAAGAGACGTATGATCAAGAAACCGTTTTATTTTACTTTTGTGATTATGATAAACACACCAAGGGCCTCAAAATAGTACCTGGCAGGCCGCAAGTGGTCCCCGGGCCGCGAGTTTGAGACCACTGTTATAAAGGGAGCAAAGTAAAATTTAGAGAAACATACTTACATTATGGACTCATTCACAAACAAAGACTCCTCGCCCAATACATCTGCTGGACAAATGAAATAACCCCCCCCCCCACTCCCCCCAGTCCTAGTGCACCCTGTCTTATGAAGACTGGGCACATACAGGGCTGCATCCTCTGTATAAGGCAGTCTGTCTCATAAGGCTTTGCACAAAAACTTCGGTCTTTTCTGAGCTGCCAAGTGACCCCTCCCCAGTCCACTGTCTGCTACATAAAGGCGCTTCTTAAAATAATGGATTTTTTCCTTTACCTTCACAGGGTTCAGTGGTTCCAGGTGCCAGAGTGACATGGATGAGTGTATCAGTGGTCCGTGCCAAAACGGTGGCCATTGCCTGGATAAGCCAGGATACTTTGAGTGCCAGTGTCTGGAAGGTTGGTCTGTCGAGACCCCCAACTCTTACTCTTTCACAGACATTCTAGTGTTGACCCCTGGTGACCCCATGTCCTATCCCACTTCTGCTGCAAAGCTCTGACCTCTTAACGTTATCCCTTTCCTTATCTCTCACCAGGGTTCAAGGGCCTCTTGTGCCACCTGGAGGTCGACGAGTGCACAAGTGGCCCCTGCCACCACGGGCACTGTGTGGATGGCGTAGCAACCTTTACCTGTGACTGTGCACCTGGGTACGTGGGCCCGCTCTGTGCCGAGGAGCTCGATGAGTGCCTGAGCATGCCCTGTCATCATGGAGGGAGTTGCAAAGACCTAGTGAATGGGTATCGGTGTCTGTGTCCGACGGGAACCTCTGGTGAGTCTCTGGGCGCTTCTCCCTCCACTGCGTTAAAGGACACAACTGACCATCAAGAGGGCACAGCGCCACCTAGTGGGAGTAGCACGCAGCTAGACGGTGTCTCAGGCCACTGAAATTCTGACTCTGCGCCCAAGGAGTCTACTCTTATCCCCTCCCCGGGTCCTCGTTCCCTACTGCACCGGTAACAGGTTTTCTCCTTTCTTCTTACCCCTCTCGGCAGGCGAACACTGCGAGACCGATGTGGACGAATGCGCCAGTGATCCTTGCGTGCATGGACACTGTGAGGATGAGACGGCGGGATTCAAGTGCGACTGCTTCGCGGGCTTCACAGGCAAGTGCATGTCTGTCCCGGGAGGTGGGCGTTGCACCAGACCCTGACTTGGGATTACCTGCTGGCTGGTAAGAGACAGTCGGGCCTCAGGTGATCTCTGGTCCATATCCCGAGGCCCTGTGACCTCTGTGTTTCTCGGCCCCTGATTTCTGTCTGTTGAGAGATTCCTGGGCGCTCTCTTCCTTTTCTCTCTGGGGTGGCAGTTTTGGGGGTTACCGGCTCCCCTCTCCTTCCTGCGCAGGTTCTCTCTGTGAGCTGGAACTGGATGAATGCATCTCGAACCCCTGCCAGAACGGGGGAACGTGTGAAGATGGGGAAAACATTTTCTCGTGCCACTGCCTCCCAGGGTACCTCCTCCCTTACTGCTCCCTCCCGGAAGACAACTGCACAGATACCCCCTGCGTCCACGGGACCTGCCACAGCACCAGCTATGGGTGAGACACGGGAATGCTTTTTTACACCGGGGCAGGTAGCGTGGACGAGGCAAGGGAGATAGGAGGGGTGCGGAATTGTTCATTGATTCTTGTTCTTAACCATATTGCTTGATTCTGGCTCAGGGCCAAATGCACAATGCTCCGACAACCTGGTAAAAAGTACAGGGTGCAGAGTAGCCCCATAAAAGAGGAGAAGAACTGTACCTCCCACCTGCTCAGGAGACCAATCGCTAGGCACAGCTCCACCTCCCCCATCCCTCCTGTCGTCTCCACCATCGATCAGCTGAGCATCAGGGGAAGCCCTGAACAGCTGAGCGACAGAGGAAGCTGGTGGCAGCTTCATGGAGTCTTGTGATTCAGTTGATTAGGGCTTCCCCTGCCGACTCAGCTGATTGTGGCTCTGGAGCTGCGATCAGCTGAGCCGGCAGGGAGAGCAGAAGCTTTTTTTTTTTTTTTCTTTAATGGGCACAGCTGTTGTGCGTGTGTTGCCGACAGGCCCAGGCTTGTCAGAAACGTTTGCCCTGTAAAAAGGGGACTTTCCCTTTTGTGCAGACTGACACAGGTTATTTAAATACTAATGAGTTCCTTGTGATGCGTTTGTATAAGGTTCTCGGTGGCTGGTACGAGGATCGGTAGCAGCCCCCGAGGACCCTTTTGAACACTGGCAGGAGAGCTTCCGTGCAGATAAGACAGCTTTAACAAGTCTTTCTGGCACGGAAAGCTTTTGAGCTTCGGGGCCATCTTTAGCTGACGCTCTGAGGAGAATTTTCAGCCACACAAAGTCGCAACTGAAAATTCTCCTTTATCCAGGTGGACAAAATTGGCAGCCGAGACTTAGTTATCAAATGTTGAAAATCAGCTCTAGGGGTCAGGTCATTTTCCTATCCTTCGGCTGCATCTAGTGTCACCCATTTTTTGGCAGATAAATGTAATTGCTGAGAACATTTTGGATTTTTAAGAGTCAGAACTGACAGGCCATGATCTGGGTCAGCTAGAAATCCAACTCACGAGGTCCAGCCATCGGGAAGAGGACGGTGCAGGAGGGCGTGGTCTCAGAACTGGTGGTCTAGAGGTGATTTAGGATTTTACTGTTTTTCTCACTGACTTGACCCTTCCTTCAGATTTCTTTGTGCTTGTGACCCCGGCTGGAGCGGACCGCTTTGCGATATGGACATTAACGAATGCAGTTCTGACCCCTGTGAACCCCACGGACACTGCCGCAACCTGGTGGACGGCTACAACTGCACCTGTGACCCCGGATACACTGGTAAATGGTAGCAAGATGCCATGATACTGATCCCAGGGCAAGCAGTAAATCGCTTGTTTATTCTTTTCAAAAATACTAGGACCAGGGTGCATGTGATGAAAGTACTAAGTCGTAGATTTAAAACAAACCGGAGAAAATATTTCATTGCTCAACATGTAATTAAACTCCGGACTTCATTGCCAGTGAATATGGTGAAAGCAGTTAGCTTAGCAGGGTTTAAAAAAAAGTTTGCATTACTTCCTAAAAGAAAAGTTCATAAGCCTTTATTAATATGGACTTGGGGAAATCCACTGCTTATTCCTAAGATAAGCAGCAGAAAATCTGATTTACTCTTTTGCGATCTTGCCAGGTATTTGTGAACTGGGTTGGCCGCTGTTGGAAACGGGATACTGGACTTGATGGGCCTTTGGTTGGTCCCAGTATGGGAATTCTTACGTTCTTATGTGAGCCAAGTATAGGACAATCAAGCCATTGTGACATCACTGCTGAGGTTGGCTCTTAGGCATTGGTGGAATGAGGCATTATGACATCACAATCTCAGCTCTGGAATGTTGCTACTCTTTGGGTTTCTGCCAGGTACTTGGGACTTGGGTTGGCCACTGTTGGAAACAGGATACTGGACTTGATGGGCCTTTGGTTGGTCCCAGTATGGGAATTCTTACGTTCTTATGTGAGCCAAGTATAGGACAATCAAGCCATTGTGACATCACTGCTGAGGTTGGCTCTTAGGCATTGGTGGAATGAGGCATTATGACATCACAATCTCAGCTCTGGTATGTTGCTACTCTTTGGGTTTCTGCCAGGTACTTGGGACTTGGGTTGGCCACTGTTGGAAACAGGATACTGGACTTGATGGGCCTTTGGTCGGTCCCAGTATGGGAATTCTTACGTTCTTATGTAACTGCCACCAGCTAAATATTGGGGGGGGGGGGGGGGGGGGTTAGAAAACAATGGCAGATGAAGATGATGTAGTCTTCCTATCCATGCCATGCCTTTCTCTCCTTTAGAGATCTGATATACTTGTCCCAAGCTTTCTTGCCTTCAGATACAATCTTCATTTCACCACTCGCACTGTGAGGCCACTCCACGAATTCGCCACCCTTTCCGTGCAGAAGTATTTGCTCAGGTTACTTCTGAATCGATCCCCTTTCATCTTCATCTTCATCTTCATCTTCATCTTCATCCTATAGCCCTCATTCCAGAGAGTCCTTGCAACTGAAAGAGACCCACCAGATATGTGGGTAACACGCAGGAGGGGGGGCTAGATACATCGAAATTACAGAGGAGGGGGAGTCAGATGAATAATTCAGAGAGAGGGACCAGATACATAAGTAAAATATTGGGGGGAGGGGGGGTTTAAGGACACCCAATTAGCATTTGGAGAAAGAGGAATGGGCAAACAGAGGGGAGCTGGGGAGGTCAGGATTGCAGGTCACGTGAGGGTGAGGAGGAGCAGATACAGCTGGTTGGGGGGGCGCTGAACACGACGGTCCCAATTACTTAGGAGTTTTAGCTACAGCACTTGGTCCATGAAAAGAGGTTTGACTTCTCCGTAGCCCAGAGGCGTAACTTATTCTCTGCTCTGCAACCAATGACCCATTTCAACCTTCCCCAGGACCCCACTGTGAGCTGGACATAGATGATTGCAATGGGAACCCCTGCAGGAACGGAGGGCTGTGTATTGACCAGTTGGCGGGTTACATCTGCCAGTGTGATACCCCCTATACAGGTGAGTGCAGTGGGGGGGGGATCTCCATTAAAGCACTGTTGCCCTCTTTCTTCCCCCACCCCTCACCCCCATAAACTGTTTGTCTTTCTTCATAGCGAGGTATTTAGGGACCCCCCCCCCCGTCATTTCTGACTGAAATCTACTTTGATATACACAGCAATTGATTGATTCATGTTGTCTTCTCCACCTCCCTCCTCGCCCATCACTGTGAGGTACTCTTTAATCTAACTGCACTAAAAAATTCTGATCGCATGCTGTATGCCAGTGTTTCCCAAATACCAGTCAAGTTTTCAGGATATTCACAACGAATATGCACGTCGTTTTATTTGCATTCGCTGCTTCTGTGATATGCAAATTTATTTCATGCATATTCATTATAGATATCCTGAAAACCCGACTGGCAAGGCAGTACACCAGGACCAGCTCAGGAAACACGGCTGTACGTCAGGCTGAAAATGC
This sequence comes from Geotrypetes seraphini, assembly GCF_902459505.1. Classification (NCBI taxonomy): domain Eukaryota; kingdom Metazoa; phylum Chordata; class Amphibia; order Gymnophiona; family Dermophiidae; genus Geotrypetes; species Geotrypetes seraphini. The sequence continues at coordinate 120,833,885 of NC_047095.1, read as the reverse complement.
ACTAATGATTCCGTTCTTGTCTCCTCCCTTCCCCCCCTCCCCTCCGATCTTCTCCACCTTCTCTCCAGGTACGCAATGCGAGACTTTAGTCAGCCCCTGCAGTTCGGAGCCATGTCAGAACGGAGGTGTCTGCCGTCACCTCCATGACCTCAGGAACTTCACCTGTAGCTGCCCCGAGAGCTGGCAAGGTAGCCTGGAGTTAGGGACAAAACAAATGCCCTTTGGGGGGAGGGGGGAAGGAAGGAAGGTTCCTCAGGACACACCAAGCCAGTCTGGCTTATGTATGAGAGAAATCTGCATGTACTGCCTCTGTGATATGCAAACTTACCTCATGCATATTCAGTGTGGGTCTCCTGAAAACCTGACTGGCTGGGTCAGTGGCATAGTGACTCCCCTTTCCCCCGCATTACTTCCCTACGGCACGCCTCCTCCCAAATATATATCTTCAAATGATTGCTGGCAGCGAGCAGCATCTCTATTCTACTTCATGCTTCTGCCTCAGCTCTTCTTCTGACATCACTTCCAGGTTCTGCTACCAGGAAATGATGTCAGGGGAAGGGCCGAGTCTGGCATGATCAGCAGGTTAGAGACGCAGCCGGCGATCATTTGAAAAGGTAGGTGGGTGGGGAGAGAGGTGCCGGGGTCCCCTCTAAGACTGCACCCAGGGCGGCCCTCCCTCACTACAACACTGGGCTAGGTGTCTCCCAAGGATTAGGTTGAGAACCCCTGGTATAGAGAAATGGTGAGGCAGAGACGATATTTCTATGCAGAACAGCATTCCAGCACATGTGCTTACGACATAACATAACAATCGGTTTATATACCGCAGGGCTGTGAAGTTCTATGCAGTTTGCAAAAGATTAAAAAGTACAATTAGAGGAAAGTTGAATACGCAAATAATTAAAAAATAAAACTATAAGTCTGAACGGTTTACTAAGTTTGCAGTCTCAGTATAAATTCAAACTAATTATCCAGTCGGAATTTGGGGGAGGGAATGCTGCTGTGGCTGCTGCACAGTAAAATGGGAGGGGGGGGGAGGAAAATGCTGCTGCTGCATAGCGGGCAAGGAGAAAGAAAGACAGACAGCGGGAGGGAGGGAGACAGAAAAAAAGGAATAAAGACAAAGGGGGCCAGGGAGATAGACAGAACGAAAGACAGCGGGAGGGAGAGAGAAAGAAAGAAAGACAGACAGACATATATTCTAGCACCTGTTAATGTAACAGCTTTAAAAACTAGTTAAAAAATAAAACTATAAGGCCTGAACGGTTTACTAAGTTTGCGGTCTCAGTATAAATTCAAACTAATTACCCAAATATGTAGTGAACAAATATGGCTTTAAGGGCTCCTTTTACCAAGGTGCGCTAGCGTTTTTAGCGCACGCAGCAGATTAGTGCACGCTAACCCCGCGCTATGCGGCTAGAACTAACGCCAGCTCAATGCTGGTGTTAGCGTCTAGCGCTTGCTATTCGGCGCGTAAGGAGCCCTAAATGTTTCCGAAATTCCACATAGGAGCTTGAGTACCAATATCATCATTTTTGTGCGTCTGTGCGCAAAATCTAGCTGCTGCTGCTATGGAGAAACCCCGTGCATACGCTTCCCAGTGCATTCTCCCATATCGGCGCCATTTTTTTTTTTCGCACGCAGCTCATTTGCATACTACGTGTTTACTGCACTGGGGAGCAAAATGATTGCGTTTTTAGGTCTGCGTTAGAATTCCGTGCACGGAGCTCTAGCTTTCTGCCTTGCTCCTCCCCCCCCCCCCGGCAAATGCTTCTGCCGCCTCCGAAGGATTAGATCACTTGCCACTTTATTAGGTCGATCTTCGTTCAATATTCTTATCCATTCGCTTGTCATTTCACGCGTAGACTACAGCAATGCATTATATAAAGGCATCACTAAGAAAGAAATAAAACGTCTTCAAATTATTCAAAATACTGCCATTAGAATTATTTCAAAAGCTCGAAAATTCGATCATGTCGCACCACTTTTGATCAGTGCCCATTGGCTTCCCGTAGATCACCGAATTTCCTATAAAATAATGCTACTGACACGTAAGACCATAACTTCCGGCCAAACTGATTTCATCAACAGATTCCTAATCCCCCACACTCCCCATCGTACATTACGTTCATCTAATCAAAACCTGCTATCCATTCCCTCTTTAAGACACATTAATACAATGTGCATTAATATCTTTTCTGTTACCATCTGGAACCCAATACCAAATTATATTAGAGAAATTTCATCACTTGATAAATTTAAAAGTAATTTGACGCATTTGGAGTATAACAGTCCTTCTAAGGACTGCAATGGAAATTTGTTCCTTGCCATTTTTTAATCATTTTAACCTATCTTACAAAGTACCAGACTATTTATTTTTTGTCCCCCTCCCTTTTGTTTTGATCCTTCTCCCTCTCTTTTTCATTATACAAATGTATTTCTGCCCTTTTCCATTTTGTATCGGTATGTTAATGTTTGTCTGTGCGTTTTTGATCGTCTGTAATAATAATTGTAATTTGTTTTTAACTTATGCCCTCTTTATTCTTTGTTTTTATTATGTAAAAACCGCTTTGAATTTTGATAAGGCGGTATATCAAATTTTTAAATAAACCTGAAACCTGTGCGCACTCCACCACATCTCCACCCACTCTGCCCCTAGCTCCACCCCCTGATTCATCCAAAACGTTTCTCTCCTCTCCCTTCTCATCCACGGATTCTTTGAGGTCTCTGCATGCCTCCTCTCCCTCCAATCAACAGCAGGAGAAATGTTAAGAAGATTTTGCTCTTATTGTGAGGCTGGTCCTACATCTTATTAAAGCTCTTTTGCTGCCAAGGAAAAAGTTGGTTTACCGTACTACGCCAAACCCTCTAAGTGGGAGTTTGAGCGCTCAGTGGGAGTGTGGGAGATGACCCTGAAAGTGGTGCATATGCAAATGAGGACACTGAAACAATTGGGGATGGGAAAGGTCAATGGGACAGTAAGGGGAAGCATGGGGGGGGAGAACGCTCTGGATGGCACCTCTCCACCCCCCCATGCCACGCTCGTGCCCTAAGTTTCCAAGTTTTTATTCACTGTTTGATATACCGACCATTGACTAGCATCTAGTCGGTTTACAATGCCCCTGATATCTCTTTAAAATCTTCACCAGCGTGAGTAACTACTCTAGCCTTATGCACACGCCAGCCTGGCTTCCTCTGAAAACACTTCTGGGTCATGGGGGCCAGGAAGTGACATCAGAGGAAAAGCCAATGCCAGCGTGTTCAGCAGACCAGAGAACCTGCTTGCACTGGTGAAGATTTAAAGAGGGGTGGGGTGAGAAGGGAGGGGCAAGTGTGGCGGGGGGGGGGGGGGTGGAAGGAGCAGGGGGGCAGAGAGGAAAGCACAGGGGAGTGCTACCAAACTAGGCATCTCCCTCCCTCATTACGCCACTGGGAGGGGTCATGAGAGAGCATGTGGGACTAAGATCCAGCGGGCAGGGAAAACTGTGAAAGGGTCAGAAGACACCCCTCTTCTCTCACTGCTTTCTTTTGGGTGTCGCCTCCTAGGGGTAACGTGCTCTGAAGACGTGGATGAATGCATCTCCAGCCCTTGCCTAAACGACGCGTCATGTGAGAACACGGATGGGGGTTACCACTGTCTCTGCCTCCACGGTTACACTAGCAAGCACTGTGAGACCGATAATGATGACTGCTCCCCCCGTAAGTAACCCTGCCTCGGGGACCCCAGAAAACCAGGCCTCACCTCCTAACTACCCTCAGTGCTGACACAAGAACTACATATCCCACAATGCATTGCAGGCTGAGTGAGAGAGCGAGAGACCTCAAAACACTACCATGACAGAAAGGAAGTCACAATAGGCCCAGTTTTATCTTCAGTGTGCATATGGACCCACAGCTCCTGGGGAGGGAGGTAAAGTACATATAGAAACTGAAACTACAAGACCCAGGATGCAGTGGAGTAAACCAGGTCTGGATCAGCCTTTCCCTGCTGACATGGAGCCACTCAGTGATCCCTTCAAGTCTCCTAACTTTTATTATTTTGGAGGGCGAGGCAAGAGGAGGTCAATGAAATCTCGAATTAGGGTGTGTCAGCCAATAGTGAGACAGCTTCCAAACAATCACAGGGAGCAGGCCTGGAAAGGGTTCATTCTGTAAACCTCTGATTAGCTGAGCACCCCCTGGTGGTAATAGGAGATGATTTATTATAGCCCTGGAGGCGTAAGGGAGGGCTTAGAAGCAAGAGGGTTATTCTTGACTTCTTACCCCTGTAGAGCCCTGTGAGAATGGAGCATCCTGTGTTGACCTTCTTGGGAGCTTCTTCTGCCACTGCCCTCTGGGGTTCCACGGCCAGCAATGTGAGGAGGACGTGGACGAGTGCGCCAGTGACCCCTGCCTGAATGGCGGCCTCTGCCAGGACTGCGTAGACTCCTACACCTGCACCTGCCTCCCAGGCTTCGAAGGTCCCCGCTGTGAGAGAGACATGCCAGACTGCACAGACAGGTGGGACGTGGCCAGGAGTGGGGGGAGTGAGGTGCTGACACATGGTCAGGGTGGGTGGGAGGGAGGGAGTAGGGTTACCATATTTGTAAAGTAAAAAAAGAGGGCACATGACCCTGTCTTGCCTCTACTTCAGGGGTCTCAAAGTCCCTCCCTGAGGGCCGCAATCCAGTCGGGTTTTCAGGATTTCCCCAATGAATATGCATGAGATCTATGCACATGCACTGCTTTCAATGCATATTCATTGGGGAAATCCTGAAAACCCAACTGGATTGTGGCCCTCAAGGAGGGACTTTGACACCCTTGATCTAGGGTATACATATTCAGGGCTTCCATCTCTCCTCATACGCCTTTTTTTGGTGCAAACCTACCATTTTTATTGTCTTTCTCTGGACCACTTCAACTCTTCATAAGTCCTTTGCCAGATACAGGGCTAGATTCACTAGCAGGGGTTTCAAAGTCCCTCCTTGAGGGCCGCAATCCAGTCGGGTTTTCAGGATTTCCCCAATGAATATGCATGAGATCTATGCGCATGCACTGCTTTCAATGCATATTCATTGGGGAAATCCTGAAAACCCAACTGGATTGCGGCCCTCGAGGAAGGACTTTGAGATCCCTGCTCTACCTCATCCCCCCCCCCCAGCACAGCCTCTCTCTCTTTCCAGCCCCCCACCTGAGTCTCCCCTATGTCCCTATATACCTCCTCGGTGCTGCAATTTCAAACTTCAGGCAGCTGACAACCGGCAGTGTTAGCAAATTGATCCTGCTGTCGTCGGCCTGCCCTGGAAGCCTTCACTTAGCAGCGTCCTGCCTACGCGGGAACAGGAAGGCGCTGCAGAGTGAAGGCTTCTGAGGCAGGCCGACAGCAGCAGGATCATATTGCTAATGCTGCCAGCTGTCGAGAGAGGTACATGGGCATGGGGACAGGCTAGTGGGAGAGCTATATTTTATTTCTGAGTTCAGAACCCAGACAAACTCCCTCCAGTCCAGAAAACCATCCAGACAGACCTCTAAAAAGAGGACATCTGGGAACCCTAAGGGAGAGAGAAGAGAGGAAAGAGTTGCAAGACTCATTTTGGAGGTGGAGACGCGATGAGAGTGAAAAGGGATTTGGGATTTATTCCGTGCCTTTTTTTCAGAAGTGGTCCAAGATGAGTTAAATTCAGGTATACAAGGGAGTTATGATGGGAAAATGTTCTTGAACTGGGCTGGCAGGATAATGAGCAGTTTGTAAACTATAATGAAAATCCCCAGCTTTGCAAAAGTCTTTATAACTTCTAACAGCACAACAGGATTAGTGGAGTCAATGATATTGTCACTATTAGACTACTGCAATGCTCTACCCTTGGGTATCTCTATGAAATTAATGGAAAAAACCCTCCAACTGATACAAAACACTGCAGCAAAATTCACATACTGCAAATCAAGATTTGACCATGTCACGCCACTTATAGAACTACACGGGTTACCAATAGAAAACAGAAATCGAATAGAATTCAAACTATGCTGTGTAGCATTTAAAACACTATATTGTGAGTCCCCTAATACCTTCCCCAGGTTTATTGAACTATTAGGTAGATCTGTGGACCAACAAAACTAATAACCTGACCCTATTCCCCACTCTAAAAGATATCAAATAAAAAGACTGAACAGAACTACCTTGCCCTAAGGAAAAGATTGAAAACTTACCTATTTGATAAACCTCTGCAACCTCTCCTGATAATGTAACCATTCTCCAAGGTGGAAAGAACGAGAGGGCACTCTCTAAAGTTAAAAAGGGACAGATTCTGTACAAACATAAGGAAGTTCTTCTTCACCTAGAGAGTGGTAGAAATCTGGAATGCTCTTCCAGAGGCTGTCATAGGGGAAAGCACCCTCCAGGGATTTAAGAAAGGGTTAGATAAGTTCCCGCTGAACCAGAATGTACGCAGGTGAGGCTAGACTCAAATAGGGCACTGGTCTTGGACCTAAAGGCCGCCGCAGGAGCGGACTGCCCGGCACGATGGACCACTGGTCTGAACAAGCAGCGGCAATTCTTATGTAACTGCCTCCTCTCTTGCAACAATGTAACCTCCCTCAACAGGACTCTGAGACTTCTTCCTATTATGGTTCTTGCAACAATGTAACTTCCCTCAATAGGACTCTGAGACTTCTCCTTATTATGGTTCTTGCAACAATGTAACTTCCCTCAATAGGACTCTGAGACTTCTCCTTATTATGGTTCTTGCAACAATGTAACTTCCCTCAATAGGATTCTGAGACTTCTCCTTATTATGGTTCTTGCAACAATGTAACCTCCCTCAACAGGACTCTGAGACTTCTCCTCATTATGGTTCTTGCAACAATGTAACTTCCCTCAATAGGACTCTGAGACTTCTCCCTATTATGGTTCTTGCAACAATGTAACCTCCCTCAACAGGACTCTGAGACTTCTCCCTATTATAGTTCTTGCAACAATGTAACCTCCCTCAACAGGACTCTGAGACTTCTCCCTATTATGGTTCTTGCAACAATGTAACCTCCCTCAACAGGACTCTGAGACTTCTCCTTATTATGGTTCTTGCAACATTGTAACTTCCCTCAACAGGACTCTGAGATTTCTCCCTATTATGGTTCTTGCAACATTGTAACTTCCCTCAACAGGACTCTGAGATTTCTCCCTATTATGGTTCTTGCAACATTGTAACTTCCCTCAACAGGACTCTGAGACTTCTCCTTATTATGGTTCTTGCAACAATGTATCTTCCCTCAAAAGGACCTACCACCTCAAATAGTTGAATAGGAAAGAAGAAAAAGAGAAACAGAGAGGGACCTGGGGGAAGGGAGAGGGTATCGGGGGAAAAAGGGAGGAGGAAGAGGAGAGCGGCAGCGAGAGAAGGAATCGAGGGCCCTTGGCGTGGCAAAGCAGGGGACAGATTCTTCCTGTCTCAGATCGGGGTGGCCGCGAAGGGTTGGGGGGATGCTGTTATCAGTGAAGGGAAAGAGACCGAGGATGGTGACCCTGCCCTCGCCCACTGGCACAAAGGAGGTCTGGTACTGCTGAGGTAAGTCTACTAGGGTGCGGGAGATAGGTTAGAATGCATTTTTAGGGAATGACCTGTAGGGCTAGCGGTAGCCCTGCCATCATTCCCCCCCAAATAGCTTAATTTGGATGGAGGGAGACACCTTGGCCCAAAGTGAGATAAACTGTGGCTCTGTTCTTTTTAATAAACGGGGACTTGTATTGGCTAAATTCAACTTTAAAAATGCATTTTTAATTAACGAACATGACAATGTGGAATAATCATCTATTGGTCTGATTCTCCACGGTCGTCGGTTGGGGTTTTATTTTTTTCAGATTTATTGTCTACTATATCTATCATTTACTTTATACTTAATCGAGGGAGGTCTCTTAAATGTTAACGTATAGGGGCCACAATTTCTTTAATTTGATAAGGGCTCCTTCCACTATGCCACAGAAAAAAGTTTCTACTGCGGGCTCCGAAGCGCATAGGAATTTTATGAGAGCCGGAGCATTTGCCTCGCTAGCCTGCAGTAGAAACCTCTACCCCGGCTTTTAAAAGCCGGCATAAACTTGTATGCACACTTGATGACGTTTAACACGCAAAGGTACGCAATGTAAATTATAGAATACTGCGTAACTTAATTGTTAGATGATAATGGATTTAACAATCGATAATTGGCTATAACATAAGAATTACCATACTGGGACAGACCAAAGGCCCATCAAGCCCAACAGTGGCCAATCCAAGTCCCAAGTACCTGGCAGAAACCCCAAAGAGTAGCAACATTCCAGAGCTGAGATTGTGATGTCATAATACCTCATTCCACCAATGCCTAAGAGCCAACCTCAGCAGTGATGTCACAATGGCTTGATTGTCCTATAATTGGCTCACATAAGAACGTAACAATTGCCATATTGCCATACAAGGCCCATCAAGTCTAGTATCCTGTTTCCAAACAATGGCCAATCCTGGTCACAAGTATCTGGCAAGATCCCAGAGAATAAAATAGATTTTATGCGGCTTATTTTTGGAATAAGCAGTGGATTTCCCCAAACCCATCTTAATAATGGCTTAAAGACTTCTCTTTTAGGAAATTATCCAAGGGTTTGGGTTTTTTTAAACCCTGCTAAGCTAACTGCTTTCACCACATTCTCTGGCAAAGAATTTCAGTTTATCATTAGTGTTAGCCCCCCACCCATGGCAATGCCCCTGCTTCCCACATCTTTTAGACTCTTTGGATCCTTTTTTTTTTTTAACCTCACTGAATCTCTAAATTGCTATCATGTTATCCATTGTCTTGCTCTGGATTATAAAATATGTGCAGTTATGCACCTGATAGCTACACCAACCGCGCTCACACCTAAAGTTAGATGCGCAACCGTGGGCTCACGCTAATTGTCAATGCAGAATTTTATCTTAGTGTGGAAGATTCCGGCGCCTAATACATAACTGGTACAGAAGGCAAGGGGGATGAACTACAATCTTTAGAGAAAGAAAATAAACATTTAGGGAAGAACACATTTGGTGGGGACACATAAGAAAAAAAAGGAAGGAAATAAAAAAGGATAATTTTTGACCCACTCGTAGGATTGATTAAGGTCTAAAAAATTTAGTGATTAGTAAATTATGCTGTCAGTGTCCTTATAAAGAAAACTGTTTTTATCTTATGACATTGTGTATTGGGAAATGTTTGTGCAGTAACTTGTTTCATGGAATTTGTTCCACACTTGTGTGACCTCGTAAGAGTTTCCTCTCTGATCCCCTGCTGCGTTTTCTCACCCACAGCTCATGCCTGAATGGTGGGACCTGCGTGGACGGAGTTGCTAACTTCACCTGCATCTGCCCCTCTGGATTCTCCGGAACCCACTGTCAGCTCGACGAGAATGAGTGTGATTCGAACCCGTGTCAGAATGGAGCCACCTGCCATGACAGCTTGGGGACCTACCGGTGCATCTGCCAGGAGGGGTATTCTGGGAGCCAATGCCAGGTAGATCGGTGACTCTCCGCCCCCTCCCCCATTTGTGTCTTATGACTGCCACAGAGGAGCCATATAACCAGGTGCCCAGCATGTCTCAGTCCCCTTGGATTCTACACATAGCGCTTAAAAATGGACACTGATATCTGGGCACTGATTCAAGATGGCTGCCAATTAGCACCTAATTAATTTATTTAATTAATACATTGATAACCCACCTACAACTACTGTATATATTTGAATATAAACTGATCTGAATATAGACCAAGGAAACCTTTTCCCCTCCCAAATAAGAGGAAAAAAGGTTTATTTGACTATAAACTGGGGACTTTATATTCATGTGCCTTGCCCTGCCAGGCTCTGCACCCAGGCCCCTCCCTCCCCTGCCAGGCTCTGCACCCAGGCTCCTCCCTCCCCTGCCAGACTCTGCACCCAGGCCCCTCCCTCCCCTGCCAGGCTCTGCAACCAGGCTCCTCCCTCCCCTGCCAGGCTCTGTACCCAGGCCCCTCCCTCCCCTACCAGGCTCTGTACCCAGGCCCCTCCCTCCACTGCCAGGCTCTGCACCCAGGCCCCTCCCTCCCCTGCCAGGCTCTGCACCCAGGCCCCTCCCTCCCCTGCCAGGCTCTGCACCCAGGCCCCTCCCTCCACTGCCAGGCTCTGCAACCAGGCTCCTCCCTCCCCTGCCAGGCTCTGTACCCAGGCCCCTCCCTCCCCTGCCAGGCTCTGCACCCAGGCCCCTCCCTCCCCTGCCAGGCTCTGCACCCAGGCCCCTCCCTCCCCTGCCAGACTCTGCAACCAGGCCCCTCCCTCCCCTGCCAGGCTCTGTACCCAGGCCCCTCCCTCCCCTGCCAGGCTCTGCACCCAGGCCCCTCCCTCCCCTGCCAGACTCTGCAACCAGGCCCCTCCCTCCCCTGCCAGGCTCTGTACCCAGGCCCCTCCCTCCCCTGCCAGGCTCTTCACCCAGGCCCCTCCCTCCCCTGCCAGACTCTGCAACCTGCCTCTCTCCCTCCTGCCAAACTCTGCACCCTGTGCCTCCTCTCCCCCGATGTCTTGCAGGCCTCCACCAGACCTGCCGTAAGACCTGGTGGGCCAGGGCGTATCTCCTGCCTCCTGCCCTGACTGACTCCAACAACCCTCACCTCTCTTCTACTTACCCAATTAGTAAAAGGTGTACCTTTAAAATTGATAGTAGTCCAGCGGTGAATTAGGGCAAGAGCGATCTTCCTACACTCCTGCCCCATGCAGAGCCGCTATCTGAATGGCTGCACGGGTCAGGAGCGTAGGAAGATCGCTCCTGCCCCAATTCACCACTGGACTACCTTGGATTTTAAAAGTACACTTTTTACTAATCAGGGAGGTGAGAGTTGTTAAGAGTTGGCCAGGACAAGAGGTGGAAGAGATCCCTTTTGTCCTAGCCTAACAGGTCTTATGGCAGGCCCAGTGAAGACCTGCAACAGATCCAGGGGGGGGGGGGGGGCGCTGCCCTCAATATAAACCAAGACACCCCCCCCCCTATTTTTTGGTCTCACTTTATATACGAGATATATACAGTAAGTGGTTTATAAAAAAAAATACACATAAAATACAAAAACAACACAGTCTCACAAAATATAAAATCATAATTGCTAAAAACGCTTCCATCTCACATCTTGGATTAAATTCTCCATCAAACGGCCAAGGCGGCCTGTGCAAAGAGATGAGTCTTTAAAAGTCTTTTAAGCTGCTGAAAAGGGAAGCAGTATCCCAGTGGCCCAGGAAAAGCATTCCACAATCGCAGTCCCATCATAGAAAAGCAACCATGAATGGTCACAGTGTGACGTATGTCGTAAATCTGGTCTGGCTATCTTTTTTCTTCATCACTGATTCTCAAAACTCTTCTGAAAGCATCCAATTGTACGGTCTTTTGAAACTAGAAGCCAAAGAAACAAAGGGAACCAAATCCCCAGGGCGTCAAAACAAAAAGCTGAAAAAGTGGAGAAAAGGTTGGAGGGAAAAGACTCAAAGTGATGAGTAGTTCTTCCAATGAATCTTTATTAATACATATCTGACCTGACACGGTCTATATTTCACTCTACAAAAACTACCTCAGGAGTCACAGAGCAGTATCTACAAAGAGATTCAAGTTTCCAAGTTTTCTTTATTTTTGATATACCGTTTATCATACAGGTGTCTAAACGGTTAACAAAAAATATCATTTAAAGTTAAAATCATGTCTAGGCTAAAATGAGGGACGCATTGACGCACTGACGTACATGAAACAGGAGGGAAATGGGGAGAGGGAAGTGATTAAATACGTTGAAATAGAAAATAAAACAAAACGGAAATAAATTTAGGGAGGGCGGGCTCCCTTCAAAAGAAGCCTTTTGATTTCCGAAAGGGTTCTGCAAAAATAAAGGATGATTTGTCAAGGAGGCCAGAGATGAAAAAGAATAGACATCTTTAAAAAAAAAAAAAAAAAAGGTTTGAGTTTGATTTTAAATTTATCTAATGAGTTTTCTAGTCGGCAATCGGTAGGGAGGGCATTCCATAAAGTGGGAGCTGGTGAGACTGCCCCAAGATACAAATTTTGGGTTCATAGACAGTAACGCGGAAGACAAAGGCGCGCGCCGACAACTGAGCGCAAGACGGAGACGCGCGCTGAAGAAAAAGACTGTTTTTAGGGGCTGCGACGGGGGGTTTTGTTGGGGAGCCCCCCCCCACTTTACTTAATACAGATCCCGGCGGCATTGTGGGGGGTTTGGGGGTTTATAACCCCCCATATTTTAGTGAAAACATAACTTTTCCCCTAAAAACAGGGAAAAAGTTAAGTTTTCAGTAAAATGTGGGGGGTTACAACCCCCCAAACACCCCACAACGCCCCCACAACGCGGCCCGATCTGTATAAAGTAAAGTGGGGGTTCCCCCCCACACCCCCTGTCGTAGCCCCTAAAAACAGTCTTTTTCTTTGGCGCGCACCTCCGCGCTGCGCTCAGTTGTCTGCTCGCGCCTTTATCCCGGCGCGTTTTTGACCTGACACCAAATTTTGGGGGAACAAGTAATGTGTTTTATATCATAAGTATTGGTCTTTCAGGTGTATAAAACTATGGTTACATTGGAAATACTAGATCATTATAGGAAACTAGCTGATGCCCCGGCGTTGCACGGGTATTTAATTATAGCAATAACACTGTAAATGGATTCAAATAAAGATACTTTATAGTGGTGAATGAAAGTATTTTTTTACAGCTTAATAAAAAGTACAATATTCAAATAATAATGTGAAATATTTGACAAAATGAATACAATACAACTAACGCAAAACGTGATTATAAACAACAATTTTAGTTTCACCTCCTGGAGCAAGAACATATAAATTCTTGGGTGAACCCACCCTTGAGCAAGCAACATAGAGTTGTGGGCCGTGAGACCCCCAGAACATATCACCCCAGGTAGTGAGGGATCAGCATACCAAGTTTCGGTCAAATCGGTCAAGCCGTTTTTGAATTACTGTGAGAATGGCAGCTTTTTACATTTTTTCCATTGACATGAATGGGTGAAATCTGATTTTCTGTTTGTAGCTCCGCCCACATGTGCAGGTGGGCCGCGAGACCCCCCAGAACATATCACCCCCAGGTAGTGAGGGATCTGCATACCAAGTTTCGTTCAAATCGGTCAAGCTCTTTGTGTGATCGCGGCACATACACACACACACACATACATACCTCCGATTTTATATATATAGATGGATTTATTATGACATCAGCATGTATGGTGCCAGCTGCATATTAGGAAAACAAAGATATACCATCAATTAAGATTATACAATGTAAATTAAAATGTGTTTATAACATGTCTAAGTTGACTGCAATGAAAAGAAATCAGATATCTACATTTCAAAAAATATGGTTTAAATATAAAACCAGGGAAGAATCCGCTATATTAGAATAAATTATAATTGTATGTTGAAGTAGCTTAAAAAAAAAGTGGAAGCTGTAAGAGAAAAAAATGGATTTGCGGGTAGTAAGAACATAAGAATTACCGCTGCTGGGTCAGACCAGTGGTCCATCGCGCCCAGCAGTCTGCTCACGCGGCGGCCCCCAGGTCAAAGACTTGTGCCCTAACTGAGTGTCATAGAAGAGCTCTTGTATCGGAGGAATAGTGAGCAGGTTTTGGTTACTTGATCAGAGAGTCCTATATTCAATTTAAAACAGAAGCACAGTTCAATACAAGCTCTGGAAAATTAAACACCACACCTTAGACTGAATACAATTTTTTTTACAGGCAGGCCAGCGTAAATGTTTAAGCACACATCTCAGGGAAGGGGTAAAACGCGGACCTCACGGATCTAAAACCGCATGTCCTTAAAAATCTGAGGTCCATGCCACTTGTAGTTAGCTTCTGTCTCTGACAGACCTCGATGACAATTTAGCGCTGACGGATCCGTCTCAGCATAGGGAGGGGAAAGTATTAGGATCCGTCGGCGCTACAATGTCATAGAGGTCTGTCAGAGCCAGAAACTAACTACAAGTGGCACGGACCTCAGATTATTAAGGACGTGCGGTTTTAGATCCGCGAGGTCCGTCAGGTCCGCGTTTTACCCCTTCCCCACATCTCACCGTGTGCTAGTATATAATGATGTGTGCCCAAATCCCATAGTGTGGAACCCAAAGGGCCATGGGAAGGGCATGGACAGGTCGAGGATGCTACAAACATTTGCGCACCATATTCCAGAGTGCCGACGGTGTCCGCGCCCAAGTTGGGCACCGGGAATTACACCTGGTTTCAGCAGATGTAAATCCTGGCGGCCATGTCTGGGTGCCGAAATCATCCACAATGCTAATTCTACAATGGGCGCTCATCTTTTGAGTGTCCATTATAGAATTAGTGTTTGAGCGCCGTTTACTGAATCTGGCCCAGTATGTACTCCATGCTGGATCTAGGACAAAAATGTAACTGTATCTGCACAACTCTCGGCCTGTTAAGGCAGAGTAGGAATCTATAGAGTCCAGTTCTGTAGAGGGCGCGAAAGGTTAAGAGCCAAAAATCTGGAAGTTAAGCTAGTTATCTCTAATGGCAAATTTGTGTGTCACATCAATTATATACTAGGAATTCGTCAATTATAGAAACAGACGGCAGATAAGGGTCACGGCCCATCAAGTCTGCCCACCCCATTAACCCTCCCCTACCTTACCCTGTGAAGAGATCCCACGTGACGGTCCCATTTTGTCTTAAAATCAGGCACGCTGTTGGCCTCAATCACTTGTAGCGGAAGATTATTCCAGCGATCAACCACCCTTTCGGTGAAGAAGTATTTCCTGGTGTTACCGTGTAGTTTCCCACCCCTGATTATGTGGCCAACATTTAAGGTTTGATTCTATAAATGGCGCCTGCCGCGTGTCGATCACACTTAGATGCTATTTACAGAATCGTGGCCAGCGGCGCCTATGTAAAACCTTAAGCACCTATAACAGGTGAGAGTTTTAAAGGCCTACATTTCAGGTGCCTAAGTTTTTTGGAGAATCGCGTTTAGCGGTACCTCACACTCCACCCATAAAAACGCCCCCTTAGGCTTAGGCTAAACGCCATGTGAAAGGTGCCTGTCGCCCAATTTTTTTTTTTTTTTTTTTTTTAGCAATTAAGGATTTTTGCCAATTAATTTAGTCGCCCTTTATAGAATCAGCTCCTTAGGGACGCTCGCTGACACCGTGTATCGGGTGTAAATGTGTGTGCCTACATGTGGCAGCTGCGTACGCAATGGATAGCATTCTATAAGTTGGGCGCAGTATGGGGACATACTCCTGGCCGTGCCTCTCCCCCATTGCAGTTACGCATGCACGCACCTGCCATTCCACCTCTGTTTTGGCACGTAACTGCCATTGTGGCGTGGAAGCGATGCTCTGAATTGGTACCCAACTTTTGGCATGCTATACGGCACGAGGAGAAGTTTCCTTTTTTTTTCTCTCTCGTTAACTGATGGGGGATTTGCTAAGAATGTCTGTCTGTGTCTCTCTCTTTTTCATAGACACTGATTGATTGGTGCTCTCTCCATGTCTGTCAAAACGACGCCGGCTGCACCCAAACTGGACCTGCCTTCCAATGCCAGTGCCGGAGCGGATGGGCCGGGCCCTACTGCGACATCCCCCGAGTGTCCTGCGAGGTTGCAGCCCAGAAACAAGGTGGGGCTTTCATCTTTTCCTCAACCTGCACCCTCTTTCTCTTCCTCACTTCATCCAAGTCTCCTTGCGCCTCCCCTACAGGTGTGGATATAAATAGCCTCTGTCGCAATGGTGGCCGATGCTTTGATACAGGAAATTCTCATCGCTGCCAGTGTCTCCCTGGCTTCACTGGCAACTACTGCCAGGAGCCGGTGGATGAGTGCCAGCCAGACCCATGCCAGAATGGGGCCACCTGCCTGGATCTGACGGCTGCCTATTCCTGCCAGGTAATGGTTTCATGCATAAGGGACGATGGAAATTGTGCACGCTTCTCATTAAAAATGTCTTATAATAAAGCACACGGCTACAGTCCAGTGTGATCTTACCCCAACCCCATTTAACTCATCATCTGTAATGTGTGCTTCTGACATATCTGCATGCTGCGGCGTGTATTTTGCATGCCTGTGTGTGGTCTCTTCTGTCTGCATAGCCCTTTATTGCATGCTGCTTCCACCCCCGAGGCGGCTGCATGCACATTCCTTAGAACTGTTGCCACTGTAAAGTCTTTAGTGACTCCGCTTGAGAGAAATATTCTTTACAAAATACACACCCCAAAACCCCTTTTATATCATTCCTTTCCTTCCTCCCCCCCCTCAATCTTCTTCACTGATCCCGGGTGATAACCTCTGGGCTGAGGCGTCCATAGATCTTATGACACACATTATAATAAAGACTTAAACCAATAGTTCGGTACATGTTTTCTTTTTTTTCATTATTGCATTTCAAATATAACATATCACCAATCCACAGAGATATACAGAAACATAGAAATAATGACAATTCCGAAAAAAAGAAAAAGCTACCTGTCGGATAGCCTGTCCAGGAAAAAAAAAAAAGAAAGAATTGATTTATCCACAAGTAAAGTAATGGATCCAAGATCCATCTAATTAAGAAAGGGATCTTTTTACTAAGGTGCGCTAATTGATTTAACGCACGCTAAATGCTAAGGTTCCCATTATATTCTATGGCAATCATCTAACACGGAGCTAATTATACCATATAAATAGCGTTATATATGCAACATATATCCACTCAACACTCGCTATTATTAAAACTCTATTAATTTAAATTTCAAACATTTATTATTTTTTATATACTTATGTAATAAATTATACCATAATATCATAGACAATAAGTACATAAAAAATAATAAATGTTTTGAAATTTAAATTAATAGAGTTTTAATAATAGCGAGTGTTCTATGGGCGCCTTAGTAAAAGGACCCCAAAGGAAATATCTAAAACTTAGAGATTATTCAGAATCAACCCCCTCCCCCAAGCCATCCCTTAACAGCGATGATAAGGTTCTTCTACTGCATTAAAATCCTTTCTGGCCTTACGAAAATTATCCAATTGTTTAGGATCAAAAAATTGAAAATGATCACCCTCAAAAGTTACAAAGCAAACACGTAGAACAAATTCAGCGGCCAGGGCTAAAACCCTAGAACGATAGTCCAAAAAAGGCCTCGCGCCGCATTTGTGTACCTCTAGCTAGCTAAGTCAGAAAATACTCTAATTTTTGAGCCAATAAAACAAAGCATCAAGGTACCTAAAGGAAAGCTTTGAAATATTGTTGCGGTCCTGCTCCAAAGCAAAAGCTGCATGTTTTCTTTTTCAGTGTACCCCTGGGTACCACGGCGTGAACTGTTCGGAGGAAACGGACGAGTGCCTGTCGGAGCCTTGCCAGAACCACGGTGTCTGCATAGATCGTGTGGATGGGTACCAGTGCTCCTGCCCCCGGGGAACACGGGGTAAGGTCTACATGGAAGAAGCAAGATAATTTACTGCAGGGGATTTAGGGAACGTCAGACAGGTGGGCTGAGCTGAGGCAAAGGATCACAGATTAAGGAAGCGAACGATGCAAGAAAAGATCGATGGTGGCATGAACTTAAGGAGGGCAAGGTCGGTAATGCAGAGGGACGAAGAAAGGCGATGAATGATGAAGGGCTGAGTGGAAGGATTGAGCTGTCAAGAAATGTGTTAGCAGTTCAAAGATGGATGGATTTGTAGAAAGATAATGTGTGGATGAATGAAGGGTGTTGGATGTGTGGATGAATAGATATGTTAGAATGAAAATGGGGAGGGTGACTAGATGGATGGACTGATGTAGGTTATGAGCAATATGTTGAATGATGGAAGGTGAAAAAGGGATGATGGGAGTCTTGTTGATGGACTTGTTGACTGACAGAAGGGTAGAGGAGGAATGGTGACTTTGACCAAGTCACTTAACCCTCCATTGCTCCCATTACAAAAAAAGCACTTGTATATAATATGTAAACCCTTTTGACTGTAAGGAAGGTGGTATGTGAGTCCCATCCCATGTCCCCTTTCCCTATTTAATTTTCTATATCATTCTCCCAGGGGAGCTCAGAAGTTTACATAAATTTATTCAGGTACTCAAACATTTTTTCCTGTCTGTCCTGTGGGCTCACAATATATCTAATGTACCTGGGGCAATGGGGGGATTAAGTGACTTGCCCAGGGTCACAAGGAGCAGTGTGGATTTAAACCCACAACCTCAGGGTGCTAAAGCTGTAGCTTTAACCACTGCCCAAAACACAACAAATGGGTATAATGTAAATAATTGATTGTTCCGAAAGGTGATAAACACAAAAAACGTAAAGGGAACAATTGTTCCCTTTACGTTTTTTGTGCTTTAACCACTGCGCCACATTCTCCCATCAATGGACATGCTGGATGATGGAAGATGAAGGAGGGATGATGGTGGTGGTTCCATCGATAAAACATATTGGAGACGGAAGGTGAAGGTCCCTTTGATGGATGTGCTGGATGATGGAACATAGTACCGTGCCAAGTCAGATTAAAGGTCATTCAAGCCCAGCGCCGATTCAGAAAATGGACAGCCCTGATCATTTGAAGGTACTCTGCAGATCCAAAAAGGACGATCCACGTGTTGCTCACTCCCAGAAGTGGGGATCCCCACCAATATCTAGCTAATAGCACCTCGCTTCCAGAAAGCTGGTTAAACTTTGCATCAGCCCAGTTGAATTGTTCGCTGAGTGAAAAAAAAAATACTTAAATCTCTTTGCTGCACAAATCAGAGGCAATGAGCATTCCAGCAGCTGCCTGGGTCAGGAGAATCCAACACCTGGGCTGGGAGATGGACTGCAGCCCAGACTGAGTGGTTTGGCTTAGCTATGTGTTCATGTGGTTCTGGCCTGCATTTGTCGAATGGCCTGGTGGTGAAAGCCACGGAAGAGTCACACCATTAAGTGGTCTGGAAAGGAGCATTGCATGTCAGCCGACATGTCGGGTAGCAGGTGGGGAAAGCCTTGTAGCCATGGAACAGATGAAACAGCAGAGATCTGGAGGGGAGAACTGCTAGACTAGAAGACAGTCGAAGCATGAGGAGGTCTTGAGATAAGTGCAGGGCCAAAGGCAACAGAACAGCTGATAAAAAGAACATGCGTTCCTCAGACCTGGCGTTTAGTTTCGAGTATCGTGCTCACATAGTAAATGACGGCAGCTAAATGGTTCATCCAGTCTGCCCAAACCTTAAAATCTTCTGCGTACTTCGCTGGACTGGGCCTGAACAGCTAACGGTCTCATTACAATTCATTTTAATAGGTGTGCACATGTGTCTTACATGTGGATTCATGCAGTGTTTTATCTCCTGCTTGAAATACTTCTCTGTATCATACTCCGGTGCCATAGAAAAGCATGCAGATGTTTCTGTGTGTTTCTACCCATATTACCTTTCTGCATCGGCTCCTCTGTTTGGCCTACCGTCATGCTTTTTCTCTGCTAGAGACTCCTTGATCCACTGCCTATTACATAAAGCTATGTACAGGTCTAGCTCTGCTTAGCAGATCCATCTGGGCCAGTCTTGGCGTTTCTGTTCCTCTTAAGTAAGGCTCCAACCCAGGGGTGGGCAACGAGGGCCGCAATCCAGTTGGGTTTTTAGGAGTTCCCCAATGAATATGCATGCGATCCATTTGCATACAATGGGAGGCAAAGCACGCAAATAGATCTCATGCAAATTCATTGGGGAGATTCTGAAAACAGGACTGGATTGCGGTCCTCGTTGCCCACCCCTGCTCCAACCTGTAGAAGAGATAAACCCGTAAAGGTCTTGCAGCGGGGCCTAATCAGAGTCCAACTCTTGTCCCCCCCAGCCACACCAGTGCAGAACAGCCAAGTTACCCAGTTTTGACCAGTCCTGGTTTGCAACTTCTATCCTAGTGCATGCTGGTTATTTGTTCCAGAATGCACCAGACTGAAATTGGCAGCAATTCAGGCCTGGCTCCCAATCTCCTTCCTGCGACTGGAGAACTTGGCAGCTCTGCATGCCCCGGGCTGGCTCCTTCCCAGCAATTCATGTTTTATTTATCTGATCTGCAAGTCTGCTCTTAACAATAGCTTCTACCGAGTTAGGGGGCGGGGCCACCTGGCCTATTTTTTCCCCTTTAAGAAATCTGGGTAACCCCTGTGCAACTCGAGCTCGTGCATGAAAGCCCCGCTCCAGCTCCTCGTCCCGCTTAATGCTAAATCTGCCGCTGTCTGTGCAGCGCTCCTCGCGCGCGAGCGCAAGGAGAGGGCGCGAGGCCGCCAACGGCTGCGGCCCAGGGGAGAGAGGCGTGGCTTCACGCGGCCGGGGAGAAAAGCCGGCGGGAGGGGCTGGGAGCAGAGAGGCCGGAAGGGAGCGGGGCGGAAACCGGAAGTGGCCGACTTTCGGGGCGGAAGGGAGCGGCGGTGGGCTGGGTTAGACCCTGGTGGATCGCTGAGAAGGTGAGAGCTCGGGGCAGAGAGAGAGAGGCCAGGACCGGGCCCAGTGCTTAGGAAGCTGGCTGTGGGGTAATTCCCCCTCCCTCCCCCCCCCCCGCCAGTCTGGTTTTTCTGATACTATGAATATTCATGAGGGAGATTTGCATGCAAATAAGGGATGTGCCCAAAAAAGGGAGCTTGAAGTGAAATGTTCTCCAAATGGGAGTATTTCCTTTTTTTTTCATATTCATTTCACCAGTTTGGTCTTTGTGCACACACTGGGGGCCACTGTGTCTAGAGCAGGAGTGTCAAAGTCCCTCCTCGAGGGCCGCAATCCAGTTGGGTTTTCAGGATTTCCCCAATGAATATGCAAGAGATCTATTAGCATACAACGAAAGCAGTGCATGCAAATAGATCTCATGCATATTCATTGGGGGAAATCCTGAAAACCCGACTGGATTGCGGCCCTCGATGAGGGACTTTGACACCCCTGATCTAGAGCCATAGGTCAGCGGCTGAGCCCACCAGCAAGAAAGTGATGCCTGCTGATGCAAGAAGCACATTTGAAGTGTTGTAGAACTTCTGCGCTAATCGGGGGGTAAATCTGCCAGGTGCATGCCCATGAGATTCAGCGCCAAGGGCAGTTATTATTGTGTGTGTGTCCAAGCGAATGGGTTGTGTCAGCACACATCTGCATACGTGCTACTGTTATTAATGCTATTTATCATTTCTGTAGCGCTGAAGGGCTTACGCAGCGCTGTACATTTAGATGGCCCCTGCGCAGAAGAGCTTACAATCTAATTAGGACAGACGGAACGTATAGGGGTTGGTGAGTTCTTGCAGAGAGAGACTGAAAGGATGGACATTGTTAACTTACAGTGAGTGGGAGCTAGGAGTTGAAAGCGGCCTTGAAAAAGTAGGACAGCTAGAGGCGGAGCCTGATGTAGTGACTTGCAAAAATATCAGCCTTGGCAAAAATTTTCTGAACATAAACCTTTTACAGTGTTGATATTTATGTTCAGAATATTCCGATTCACGCTTAGACCTGTGTGCAGAGCCATCACTTCCTGTTCTGTCTTAAAAGTTGCTGGTATTCATGCTTCCACCAAAAAGAAAAAAAAAAAATTGTCAAATTATCTCAACCAGCCCTTCTGTGTCTCTTCAGACATGGCATTCATGTTGTAGCATTGTGCTGACTTTAAAGTCTTCTTCATGGTTCTTGCGTTGGGGTCAAATAGCTGTAGTTTCATTACAATTCATTTTAATATGATGTGCGCCAGCGTCCTACGAGCAGATTCCTGCAGTGTTATCTTTGCATGAAACAGTTCTCAGCATTGTGCATAAACATTTTGCTAACTGCTAATTTCTGCCATCAGCTCTGATGCACTATAATTTTTTAATGGTGCAGATCAATTATATGTGTGTTAACTCATTGATATACACATATACAAGCAGTTTGTGTGCACTATAAAATTTTTAGGCACCATGAATGATAATCTCTAATGCAAAGTGATATCATGCGTATTCATTATGGATATCCTGAAAACCAGATTGGTTGCAGCTGTTCTTTATCGTCCCTAAGAAACAGTGGAACTATTACATGGTCCGCCATTGTTAAAACCAGCCCCTCTTTGGGGGAAGGAAGGAGCGCTTTTGGGGGGGATAGGGGATAGTCTTGGGGCCTTTCAATATGTTGATGGTTGACAAGGGGTTGGAGGCCCTTGGGCTAGAGAAAACAAAATCAATTTTCCCTTACTGATGACTTCTAGTTTTTGTTCTAGACCTATTACTTGAATTTCTGCAGTGGCAGAGTGCCCGGCAGACAACGACACTTGATGGAGCCCAAGCAAGGAGGGGGAAGCGAGGAACCCTTTCTACGCCACGTGGAAAAAGATGTTTTAATTCCCCAAATAATGAGGGAGAAATCAAAGGAGCTTTGCTCCGACAAGGTGGAAGCTTTTACGAAATGTTGTGAAGAAACAGGTTTTCTGATGGTGGTGAAATGCCAAAAGGAAAATAAAGCCCTGAAAGCCTGCCTTACTGCCTACTACAAAGACCCGACGTTTTATGAAGAATGTAAAGAAGAATATTTAAAAGAGAGGGAAGAATACAGAAGGACTGGAATACCCACTAAACAGAGACAGCAGAAACTTCCTACTAGCATGTAGCAAAACGCACCTCCCTACATTAAGAATCCACATGTTTTCCTATATTGAAATGGTTTAATTATGAAGTATTGTCTCATTATCTGAACTTAGAAAAATTACTTTTTCCATCAGCTGGATTTATTTTCTAAATTATGAACATGTGTGATTCTGAAAAATTTTATTTTTCTGTTTAATAAAATTTAAAAACAAGGCCTTTCATTAAAGAGTATTTCTGAGTTTTACTTGAGTTGAAGATCCCGTCTCTGATTGGGTCAATGTATGTTCAAGAATGGAATTACAGCAGATTATATATTTTAAATGCAGTTAAACGGTAACAAGTCTTACATGTTCCTTTGGGAGGTTTTGTAATGTTACTGGGAAAATAGATTTGGTATTTTGGATTCTGAATATTTTTCTTATGCCTGTTTTTCAATTTCTTTGGAGTCTTTGTATTAACTGAACATTATTTTATGCCATTGTGAGTTGGCAACATTTTAGCTTGAGTTGTAAAGAAGGTAACGGTAGGCTTTTGATTTGGGAGAATGTGTGTTTCAATTTGTTTGCTTGCTTACTTATTTATGCATTAATTTTTTTTAGAGCAGATCTTTTTACGAAACCATGTTAGGCTGTTTTATTGTCGGCTTTGGCGGTATTAGCTCCAATGCTCATAGGAATTCTTTGAGCATCGGAGCTAATACCGCCGTGGCCTCTCGCGGCTTCATAAAAGAGGGAGTTGGTTATATTTGTTTATTGGTGCAGTTTACAACAAAAGGAAAAAACACACCAATATTTAAAGAACAGGATAAGAGCAATTAATACAATAAGGTAAAAATTAAATAAATAAAAAATAAAATTTAAAAAAATAAAATCTAATAGTCGCTGCATGGCCTGTTAGCCCCAAAATTGAAAATCTCTTAATACTTAACTTACTAAAATTAGGAAAAGGCCAATCCCCAAAAGATACGTCTTTAATAAAGATCTAAATTGTAAATAAGTAGGCTCACAGCGTAACTCCGTTGGAAGGGAGTTCCAAAGATTGGGTATAGAAGCAAAAAAGGCAGAATTTTGAGCTGACGTTAGTCTAACCAGATGAATTGGTGGTAAAGCTAATCGATTTGAAATTGATGAACATAAAGTACGAGCTGGTTTATATGGGACAAGTAATTTTGCAAGATAGTCAGGTTGTCCACTATATAGTTAATGCTTTATGCATTAAATGATATTTAATGGGAAGCCAATGATATTCCTTAAATAGTGGGGAGACATGATCATATCTCCGAGCATTTGTAAGAACTCTGATAGCGGTATTTTGCACAGTCTGCAATTTCTTGATAGAAACCTGTGGTAATCCAGTATACACAGTGTTACAGTAATCCAATTTTGAAGTAACTAATGCATCATAGCATTCCATAAACATAGGAGAGAATCACATGCATTGTTTAATTTTCCATCTGTTCAAGGATATAAGAGCAAGAAATCCTTGGAACATTCACTAGCATTTCAGGCTGCTTTTTATAACAGGGAATTCAGGCCATTGTTGTGTAGAACTCAGTTGAAAACTCATCTATTCTCAAAATACTTGGTAAACTAATTCAAATCATTTTTAGGCTATGTTATTTTTCATTTTTTGTTCACCGCATTGAATTTACAGTAATGCGGTTTATAAGTATGATGTTAAAAACAAGAGATTCACAACACGATGTATCTACAGTGTTTTCCCCAGAAATTTTTTCCAGCCGGGTGGCATGAAAAAGTAGCCGGGTGGGGCGGGGCGGGGAAATTTGGTAGTGGGGAAAATTAAATGTATATATGAGCGTATTGAACAAATCTTACGTAATGAATAGAAACAAGATTTTAACTACAGAAATCAACTGTGGTTGAAATGTTAATGCAGAATCCAGATAAACACCTAAATACTTCATAGAATTTGAAGCTGAATAGGTCGAGACCGTAAAACTGGAGATGCTGTTAGAATTTAGACTTATTCCAAAAAAGTAATTTGAATGCACAAACTGAATTGCTTTCTGATTAGGGTTGGAGAGTGGCACACACACATATACACTCTCACCCTCCTACCAGCAGCAGGAGAGCAGAGTTTTTCAAATCTGTTCTGTTACTTCCTCTTCTGGCAACTGTCTGAAGTCGAAAGTAGGTGGGATTTTCTCCCCTTCCCCCCAAACGAGCTTCCTGCCTCCTGCTGGTGAGAAGAGGAGTGACCTAGTGGTTACAGCAGCAAGCTAAGAACCAGGAAAGTCAAAGGTTCAGATCCTGCTTCCCCCACTGGCATTGTTTGTGACTTTTGGGCAAATCATTTCACCCTCTATTGTCTCGGGTACAAACTTAGATCATAAGCTCTCTGGGGAAGGGACCCTACCTACTGTGCCTGAATTGTAAATCTCCTTGAGCACATATTTAAAAAAAATGAGAAATTAAAATGCTCTGGAGGACCACCTAGAGACATAGTGGTTGGCAGGAGGAATGGATCCAGTCCATGGAAATATTAATCAACAGGAAAATGATGGGAGAAAGATGGGGGCGTGTCAATGGATGAGCAACTAAGGCTTGGATTAATATGACACATTCATGTTTTTCTTGTAGCTTTCTTTGTAGAGCTGAGTGTTCTTTTCTGTCTCCGTGTTTTAGGAGCCCACTGTGAGATTAACATTGACGATTGTGACCCTTTCACTGACCCCGTGACCTTTGAGCCTAGGTGTTTCCATGGGGGTACGTGTGTTGACAGAATTGGAGGCTACTCCTGCCGCTGTCCCGCAGGATACGTGGGTGAGCGCTGCGAAGGTGATGTGAATGAGTGTCTCTCGAACCCCTGCGATGCCCGTGGTACCCAGAGCTGCCTCCAGCTGGTCAATGCCTACCGGTGCGAGTGTATGCAGGGTTACACCGGTAAGTGCAGGAGCCCCTGCGAAGGTCTCAGGAATTGATCTAATCCACAACTTATTAATCGCACTACGCCAAAAAGGTTCGAGGCGATTTACAATCAAAGAGGCTGTAAAATTTACAGGAAAATACTACACGTCATATAAAAAAGTTTTCACATTTTTTACGAAACCTTAAATAATTGATGTCCGTCCTAATGTGAACAGGAAGATTATGCCATCATGTTTCTAAATTGTAATGGCAGCGTAAGCAAAAGAAGAGTTGAGCTGTCGTTTATACCGTATTCCTTTAATCAGTGGAAAATCCTATATAATAAAAGCTTACCGGCACATGCGCTGTTAAAACAGCGTGATCCCTGCCGCTGTGGTGTGTGATCCGTGGCCGTGTTCCATTTTAGAACCCGGCGGCAGGGAACATTCTGGCCACTCCCCTCTTCCCGCCCTCACTCACCAACCGGAAGCGCAGGCAAGCTCTCTCCCTGCCCGCGTTCTCGGCAGTGAGCACGCCTCCCGCCCTCGCTCACCACTGCCGCTGCTGATTATCCTCCTCTTCAGAGCAGCCTGCGATCGTGGCCGGCTTTAAAGAACCTCACAGGCCGCTTTCCAACCTCAGTAGCACGTTCCCTCTAACGCACGGGATCGCGTCAGAGGGAATGTGCTACCGAGTTGGAGAGCGGCCTGCGAGGTTCGCTAAAGCCGGCCACCACGATCGCAGGCTGCTTTGAAGAGGAGCAGGCCAGAAGACGCCGGGATGGAGGGAGGGTAAGAAGGGGATCAATACAGGGGGAGAGGGAAAGGGAAAGGGGGCTGCTTTGGGGGGAGGTGTGCTGGGGACAGACAGCGTTGCTCTGGGGGGGAAGACAGAAGAGGGCCATGGAGAGACAGGGAGAGGGAAAGGGGGATGCTTTGGGGGGAGGTGTGTGCTGGGGGCAGAGAGCTTTGCTCGGGGGGGGGGGGGGAAGACAGAAGGGCACAGACAGCGGCCAAGGAGAGAGAGATAAAGAAACACAGACAGACAGACACATCTATTCTAGCACCCGTTAATGTAATGGGCTTAAAGACTAGTGTAATAATAAAGCACCACATTATCTGGTATAAGAATAATGCAAATGAGAAAAAAGAAAAATCAGATGATCTGAAGAGTCTGTAATATACAATGAATTGAACAATCTTTGCTCCCACCAACTCTCATTCCATCGTGTTTCAGGAGTACGCTGCGAGGCTCCGATCGATGGCTGTAAACCGAACCCTTGTGCCAACCAGGGAACCTGCACCGTAACTGTTAACACGCCACTGGGTTTCACCTGCCGCTGCCCACCAGTAAGTAATCCTCTCCTTGTGCTAGATCACAGGATATCAAGTGATGCGTACATGTAACAACCAGCTTTCCGCACGCGATATCTATTGCTTCTCCAGGACAGAAACAACATACTGGGTTGTGGTTGGAGAGATTGTTACGTGTAGCTAACGCTTTGTCAAGGCTCATGATAAAACTCCTGTGCACAGGGCAGTTACCAGTATTTAATGCAGCACTTGGATTCACCGTTGTTTCTCCGTGTCTTTTCTCTTATCTCCAGGGCTACGAAGGTGCAATTTGCGCTCACGTTTTGCCAAAATGTGGCGGATATCACTGCTACAACGGCGGGGTGTGTGATACCCTACAGCCCATTCCCCGCTGTTTCTGCCCCAGCGGGTTTACAGGGCCTCAGTGCCACGTTTCGAAGACCAGCGGCTGCAGCCGGAACCCGTGCCAGCACAACGGGACCTGCGGCGAAATACCCGCCGCGCCGTTCTTCCGTTGCATCTGTCCTCGTGGTTTCACAGGGCCTCTCTGCGGGCTCCCCGTTCGGGAGGGGAGGCCTTCCGAAGGGCCCCGTCCGGCCCCCGAGGATAAAGGCACCGGGTGCGCGGCGCTGGCCGGGAGCGGAGTTTGCGAGCCACAGTGCAGTAAGCACGAAACGGGATGGGACGGGGGAGACTGCTCCCTGCAGGACCCCGACCCTTGGAAAGAGTGTCCCGAGAGCGACTGCTGGAGCGTTTTCCGAGACGGAGTGTGCCAGGAGCGCTGTAACACCGAGGAATGTTTCTATGATGGTCACGACTGTATCGACTTTAAAAACTGCAAGTAAGAGGCACTGTGGACCATCTAATCAGTCTTGGTTTCTCACTGTTTCCATGCTTTCTCCCTACCTCCCTCCCTTATGTTCTTGTCCTTGGATCGTCCCTTCTATTCTGGCAGCATCTGTCCTCTGCATATGTTAACATAGTAGATGACGTCAGATAAAGACCCGAATGGTCCATCCAGTCTCTTTAAATTACTGATTTCATTTAAATTGTCCTTTAGAGAATGACACGGTGGCGGTTTACCCACGGCCACCGCATTTCAGCCGCGGGTCGCCCGCCGAAAACGGGGAAGAAAACTAGCAGTCGCTGCGGCGACGGGGACAAGGCCATTCACCGCCCGTGGGGCGGTGAATGGTCTTGTCCCCCGCAGTGAGGCATGAAGGATCGCGCGGTCCCCGCAGCTCACACCCGCCCGCCCAATTGATTCCAGTGTCCAGCCAGCTCTCTCCCCTCTCCTCACCCCAGTCCGCAGATCCTCCTCCTCGGCGACCCGCACGCTACCAGAGAGCCGCGCATACCCGCCGCTGCTCAGCCTCGATCTTCTGCTCTGACGCAACCGGAAACAGGAAGTTGCAGCAGAGCAGAAGATCGAACACTGAGCAGCCGCACGTGTGCGGCTCCCTGGGAAAGCGCGCAGGTTGCCGAAAAAGAAAACCCACAAACCAAGGTGAGGAGAAGGGAGAGAGCCGGCCAAACACCAGGATCGACCGGGCAGGCAGGTAGTGGCCGCGGGGACCGTGCGATCGCTAGTGTTCCCGGCTCAAATTGGAAGGAGGGAGTGAAAGGAAAAAGGCTTATATGGATGCAGCGGGGACGGTGACGGGGCGGTGAATGGGATGGCAGTGGCGGTGACGGGGCGGTGAAAGGGATGGCGGTGACGGTGACGGGGCAGTGAAGGGATCGGCGGTGACGGAGCGGTGAATGGGATGGCAGTGGCGGTGACGGGGCGGTGAAAGGGATGGCGGTGACGGTGACGGGGCAGTGAAGGGATCGGCGGTGACGGGGCGGTGCAGAGGATGGTGGGCCGGTGACGGGGACAGATTTTTTCCCCGTGTCATTCTCTATTGTCCTTCTTAGCTATATCTGGGCCAGAACCCCAAGCTCTGCCCGGTACTGTGCTTAGATTCCATCTACTGAATTCTCCGTCAAAGCTCATTCCAGGGGATGAATGTTAAGGGGGTAGTGGTTCTGTGAATGCCTAAATTGGAAGGGTGGGAAGTTGTGTTTGGGGTGGGGAGGATGGAGTAGAAGTTTGCTGTTTGCTCTTGTCTTCAACGTGGTTACAGGAACTCTCAGGAGAGTGTTACTCAGTATTGGGAGAGCGTGGCGCGATGGTTAAAGCTACAGCAGGGGTAGGGAACTCCGGTCCTCGAGAGCCGTATTCCAGTCGGGTTTTCAGGATTTCCCCAATCAATATGCATTGAAAGCAGTACATGCAAATAGATCTCATGCATATTCATTGCGGAAATCCTGAAAACCCGACTGGAATACAGCTCTCGAGGACCGGAGTTCCCTACCCCTGAGCTACAGTCTCAGCACCCTGGGGTTGTGGGTTCAAACTCACGCTGCTCCTAGTGACCTTGAGCAAGTCACTTAATCCCCCCATTTCCCCAGGTGCATTAGATAGATTGTGAGCCCACCGGGATAGACAAGGAAAATGCTTGAGTACCTGAGCTTCCTTGGGAGAATAGTATAGAAAATTGAATGAATAGATAAAATATTGACAGGAAGTATCTCTCCCCCACCTCACCTGTTCTCCCTTTTTGTATCTGTCCTTCTCCCGCCTTAAGCCCCTTCTATAACCAGTACTGCCAGGATCACTTTGGGAATGGACACTGCGAGGGCGGCTGCAACTCCGTGGAGTGCGGATGGGACGGTGGAGATTGCATTGGGGAGACCTCGGGCCCCAGGGTGACGCTGCTCCTGCTGGTTCTGCTGCGCCCGGCATCTCTGCGCCATGACATCACTACGCTGCTACGAGGCCTCGCCGTGACTCTTCGCTCAGCGGTACGGATGAAGCAGGATGCGGCCGGTGAGATGATTTTCCTCTGCTCTTCCTGTGGGGACCTGGAGAACAGGACGGCACTGCAGAGATGGGAAGCGGAGCCGAGGCCCAGAGAGGACCTGAAGAGGTCACCGAGTGCAACCACGGGCAGCGAAGGGTTACAGGACAGCGGTCAAACTGAGCGGTGAGGAATGGCTGCTATTTACTTTTTGCCCTCCAGGAGTTTCCCAAGGCTTCCCATTCGGTTTTGAACAAGAATCCACTGCTTACCGCCTTTTAACCTTACTCCCTCATGCTGCTTTCACCAGGGATTTAATCCCACGCTGCCACTCGCCTCACTCCTTCCCTGCGCTGCTTTCGTCAAGGAGTCCTCATTTCCAAACATCACACTTTCTCCTTTTTTTGTTGTTTGCTTTCATGAGCAGACCTTCTGTGTTTCATAAAATAACTTCTCTTGAGCTCCATTGCACCTTCTTTCTTCCTTATCGCACGGCTGAGCAGATTGCGGCCTGCTATAAAGATGCTTTTGGTGCTGCTGGTTTTCAGCCTCCTGACATCACTGTGAGAGCAGCGCCAAGTTCTCCGTACTAGGCTGCCCGTGCCTTCTCCAGATCTCCCTCTTCCAGGCATCCAAACCGAATGTCAGTGGAAAGGAATCCTTTACTGTGATACTAGTGGTGGGGGTTGAGGGGATTGATAATGTCTCTCCCTCCCAAATCACAGCTTTGTCGTGTTTCTGGATGTGGACACCAGCCTCTGTGTAGACCTGAACCCACCCTGTTTGAAGTCAGCGGAGCACATGGTGCGATTCCTGGCGGCACTGGCGGCAGCCAACACCTTGGAAAAGCTCCTCCCCTTCCCGCTGGTGGCGGCAAAAGAAGAGCACAACAAAATAGGTATGAAACTTTTATAGATGGGCTCTATACAAATATTGATGCATCCCTTGTCAAGCTGTATGTTTTAACGCATCTTTAAATGAAGAAGAGGCTAAGATGATCTTTGCATAGTACAAAGTTATGCATTAAAATTTGCAGACTGTCCTGTTTAACTACTAATGATTTGCTGATGTTACCAATATAATATAGAAACATGATGTCAGATAAAGGCCCAATGGCCCATCCAGTCTGCCCATCCGCAGCATCCACTATCACCTCCTCTCCCTATAGGCTAAGGCTCTTAACATTTGCATCTCCTCTTCCTATAGGCTAAGACTCTTTACACCTGCATTGTGAGGTCATAGAGCTTTATGGTTACAGAAACATTGTAACCATGTCAGATAAAGGCCAAATGGCCCATCCAGTCTGCCCATCCACAGCATCCACTATCTCCTCCTCTCCTTAAGAGATCCCACGTGCTTTTTCCATGCTTTCTTGATATGATAGAGGTCTATATAAAACTGAGTAGAACAAGTAGAAAGTGAATCACTTGTTTACTCTTTCCAAAAATACTAGGACTACGGGGTGCAATGAAGCTACTAAGTAGCTGGAGAAAATATTTTTTCACTCAATGTGTAATTAAACTCTGGTATTCATTGCCAGAGAATGTAGTGAAAGTGATTAGCTTAGAAGTGTTTAAAAAGGTTTGGATAATTTCCTAAAAGAGAAGTTCTATTAAGATGGATGTGGAGGTATCCACTGCTTATTCCTAAGCAACATAAAATCTATTTTACTCTTTGGGATCTTGTCAGGTACTTGTGACTTGATGGACCTTTGGTCTGTCCCAGTATAGCAACTCTTATATGATCCAATTATAGGACAATCGAGCCATTGTGACATCACTGACATAGTTGGATCTTAGGCATTGGTGGAATGAGGCATTATGACATCACAATCTCAGCTCTGGATTGTTGCTACTCTTTGGGTTTCAGACTTCGGTTGGTCACTGCTGATGGACCTTCGTTCTGTCCCAATATGGCAACTCTTATATTTTTATGTCTTATGTTCTTATGAAAGGAAGCATTGAAAGGGAGGGGGCATAGGATGAAGGTGAAAGGGGATAGACTCAGGAGTAACCTCAGGAAATAGTTCTTCATGGAAAGATAGTGAATCTGTGGAACAGCCTCCAAGTTATATGAATTTAAGAAAGTTTGGGACAAGTAGGATCTCTAAGGAAGAGGAAGGCATAGATAGTAGATTGCATGCATGGTCAGACTGGATAGGCCATATGGTCTTTACCTGCCTTGATATTTTTCTGTGTTTCTATGCTGATTGTGTGATTGGTTTGAGAATTTACTGCTGTAAATTTGAGGATAATATGCACTCCTTTGCTTGGGGAATTGGGTGAACCCTCTCCACATTGATCAACCCTTGCTGGGATATTGATGGCTTAGGTTTGGGTCTATGATTTTTCAAAATAGCAGCAATCTCTTGCGGAGTTAACAAGTTTAGAATGACACAATTATATACAGACCTACCCCCAGGAGAATGGCCACATCTTAGAACTGATGCATACAGATTTCTGATTGATATTAATCTTTCCTCTGGGAAAGATTCCCATTGGACTGCCAGGCCTGAAAGAGTTATGGCTTTCTGCTATTTGGTTTTCTTCTTTTAGTAAACCTAAAATACAGTTATCTGTTGAAACTAATTCCCCATGAGAACAAGGCATAGGGCAAGCAGCAGGAATTCCATCAAACACAGAGAAAATCAGAGAGAATGCACTGTATTTGCAGCTTAAGGAATTTCAGACCTAGACTCTGCTTGAAAGGAAATGTCCCCGAGCTTAAAATTACAGAGCAAGGACTGGGAATAAGAAAATAGTCTTTTGTTGTTGTTGTTCTTGCATTAGGCAAAATGTCAGTTTGAGTTGAAAATTTAACAAGTGCATTATTCAGCATTGCCATAGGGTGGCAGCATCACTCCATAGACAATGGGCTGCTGAGCGCCCAGGGCAGTACGCCACCTCCCCCCCCCTTACTGAGCACTGTCTGCAGAGTGACTAAGCAGTGGAATATAAAATGGGGCATAATCCCTAAGATCCCAGCCCTAGTTTCAAAAGAAGCAGAAGGAAACGGCCAGGTTAAAACAAATTGTAAAACTTTCTGTTTTTCGGGTTATTCATGCTGTGATCCCTTGTTCAGCACGGAATGCTGGCAGTGGACATGACACAGACCCCCTCCTCTCCCTATTGATTTTTTTTTTTTTGCATTTTTGTCAGGGGGTCCCTAATGATTTTGTTGTCCTCTTCTCACAGACCCCTCCACCTCAGCCCAGCCGCCCTGGAAGCTAATTTCGAGCTCTGTTGCCGTGGGCTTGGCGGTGATTCTGGGGATATTAATTGGGGTTCATCTGAGCCGCCGACGCAAGCGGGAGCACGGCGCCCTCTGGTTTCCTGCTGGCTTCACCCGACATAGAGACCCCAATGACCGACGGAGGAGGGAGCCTGTGGGGGAGGACGCCATCGGACTGAAGTGAGTGCACTGGAGATAAGACGTTGCCTGCTAGTTGAAGCAAGGGCCTGTGAACTAGGGGAGCGAGGGCTCAATTCTTGATTTCCCAGCTAAGGCAACTTGCATCACTTTCCCTTCAACTGCCTCAGCTACCCACTTAGATGGTAAACTCTGATGTGTGGACATCTTGTATCTAAATCTTTATCATAAATATGCAGTGCTATAAAAATAATTATTAAGTTAGGGGGTGTGGTGCGCATGTGCTCCTTCCATAGTTAGATCTCATCCCACCATTTCCTACAGCTTTACTCCAAAACTTATGCTCTTGAAGCAGTCTTAGAGTGCCACCTGCTGGGAGAGGCTGATTTTTCAGGAGCTGTGAACTTCCCCAGCATTGTTTCAGCTTTCTCTTTAGCACCCCCTGCTGGAAGAGGCTAGGGCTGCAACAGATGAGAACTCCCTTGCATTAATCTTTTCTGCCAGTCAATCCTGTTTCTAATTTTCTCCTCAGGCCGCTGAAACAGGACACAGATTGCGAAGAGGAGTCTGATATTTATTCCAGCCCTGAGGATGATGGGCCACCAGTCCCCAGAAAGATGAAGGTGAGAAGATATTCTCTACCAAGTGAGAGCCTGCATTCCTTCTCAGATAAGGCAGCTTCTTGTGTTGGGGCTGGAGTCCCTTCCCTTACCTGTCGGGGGGCCTAGAATTCCTATTCTAGTAACCGATCTTGATGCTTCTGCTGGGGTCCCTGAATCCTCGTTGCAGGAACCCCTAAGATCTCTGCCCTGACTAGTTAATGCTGCTACTACTTGGGACCCTGTGTCCTTCTCATCGGTAGTCTCTGCCTTTTAGGGGTTAAATATTCGGAGAGATTAATCCAACCAGAACTAACTTCTGGCCAGATCAGTTGCTTGTTTAGGGCTAATTTTTTGTGCCACTTAACCAGTTCGTGTCGCTGAAAATGTGAGGTCGGGGTATGTGTCAAAATAGACTAGTCTGAGGGTGTTCAGTGGGCGGAGCCAGCACTTGGTCAGTTCAGTGTCAATATTCTGCATGTACCGGATATACTCGACTAGAAGCCCTTCCGAATATAAACCGAGGTAACCCTTTTCCCCCCGAAAGGGGAAAAAGGTTAACTTGAATATAAACCGAACTCGAGTCGGTTCATAGACAACCCTGCGAAAGACAAAGGCGCGCGCCGACAACTGAGCGCAAGACGGAGGTGCGCGCCGAAGAAAATTACAGTTTTTAGGGGCTCCGACGGGGGTTTTTTGTTGGAGAGCCCCCCCAGTTTACTTAATAGAGATCGCGCCGGCGTTGTGGGGGGTTTGGGGGGTTGTAACCCTCCACATTTTACTGTAAACTTAACTTTTTCCCTAAAAACAGGGAAAAAGCCCCCACGCCCCCCACAACGCCCCCATAACGTGGCGCGATCTCTATTAAGTAAAGTGGGGGGTTCCCCCCCCACGCAGCCGTAAAAACAGTAATTTTCTGCGGCGCGCACCTCCACACTGCGCTCAATTGTCTGCGTGCGCCTTTGTCCCAGCGCGCTTTTGACCTGACACCTTAGTGGTTAGAGCTGCTGCCTCAGCACCCTGAGGTTGCGAGTTCAATCCCAACATGCTCCTTGTGGACTTTGAGCAAGTCACTTAATCCATCCATCGCCCTAGGTACCACAGTTAAAACTGTGAGCTTGCCAGGACCAATTGTAACCACTCTGGGTGAATCTCTTCCTGAAAAGGTGGTAAATATAGCAACCACTGTGGTAACTCGTGTCAACCATCGTGAGTAGCGAGACCGCACAGGGTAGGGAGCATAGGAGGATTGCTCTTGCCTTGGCTCACCATTGGAGCAGCAGGGCTTAAGGTAGGCCCAGGGAGAGGCCTGCGATGGGTCTGAGAGGGGAAAGACTCAAATATAAACAGACGCCTTTAGTTAAATTAAATTAATTTTTATTGATCATGACAGGAGTTGCCATCCAACATATTACTAATAACTGGAAAGACCACAGTAGACTTAATTTTAATTTCTGGTGGAACTCGTTGTGTCACCTTTATAGAATGGAAATTATAAAAATTTTATAAAAATATGGGAGCCATAAACCTATTTTTGTCATGATTAAATGCCATTTTTCTATTAATTATACACCACTTAGTGTTGGGAGGGGGAGGGTTTCTATTGGAGGGTTTATGATCTTACAATTAATAATGGGCTTAGAGCAGGGGTCTCCTTGAGGGCCGCAATCCAGTCGGGTTTTCAGGATTTCCCCAATGAATATGCATGAGATCTATGTGCATGCACTGCTTTCAATGCCTATTCATTGGGGAAATCCTGAAAACCCCACTGGATTGCGGCCCTCGAGGAAGGACTTTGAGATCCCTGGCTTAGAGGGAGGGTGGGGGGAGGGTTGCTTTTATGTTTATAAAGTATACTGATAAGATGTTCAAGTGGTCTATTTAATATTGTTATTATGAATTTTGTACACTTGATGAAAGCTTAAAAATGAATAAAGAATTAAAAAATAAAAAAACAAGACGCCTTTTTTGGGGGGCTCAAAATTCTAAATTTATATTTGAGTTTATACAGTAACTGGCCAAAGTGACTACGTAAATTGGACCACAAAAAAAGGTCAATCTTATCTTTATGTGGTGTGCTGTAGTCTGTTTAGTGCTGATTATCGCGCTTAACTAGCTCTGGTTTAGCCGGCTCCATAAACCCAGAAATTCAGTGCTGGAGCCTGGATAAGAACATAAGAATAGCCTTACAGGTCAGACCAATGGACCTTCTAGCCCGTATCCTGTCTTCACTAGTACCTGGCAAAAACCCAAATAGTAGCAATGTTCCAAAATCCCCAAAAGAGTAGCAACATTCCAAGCGGAATCCCCAGATAATAGAAACATTTCATGCTACCGATGCAGGGCGAGCAGTGGCTCTCCCCGTTATCTGTCTTTTCCTCCAGGAGCTGCCCAAACCTTTCTTAAAACCAGCTACGTTAACTGCTCTTACCACAAGCTCTTGACAGTGTGTTCCAGACCCACCATTGAATTTCCAGGCACAGTGCAGGTGATCGAGGCAGACAGCGTGCCAGACTTTAAGAATAAATGGGATACCCATGTGGGATCCCTACGAGGGTCAAGATAAGGAAATTGGGTCATTAGGGCATAGACAGGGGGTGGGTAAGCAGAGTGGGCAGACTTGATGGGCTGTAGCCCTTTTCTGCCGTCATCTTCTATGTTTCTATGCCAGTGATGATCAGCAAAACGCCGAGTGCCGGCAGCTAAATATTGACTCCTTTTATTTATTCCCGTCCTTCCTTCCTTCGGTGGGACTGACTCTCTCCTGGCCTGAGGTGAACTGTGACAGGATGTCTGAGGTTAAAATTCATGTTCTGCTACCTTCTATGTCCCCACAGCTGGAAGAGGGTTCATCTGTCCTGGACCGTAGACGTTGGACCCAGAAACATATCAAAGCTGGTGTCCGTATCCCAGAATCCCCTGTTATCACTCCTCCTCAGGAGGAATTGGAGTGCCGTGACATTGATGCGAGAGGTCCAGGTATGCAAAATCACTAGTTGCCCCCACTCCCATGGACTTTTCTATGAATTACAGACCTTCTGGCACACAATACCTTCCTAGAGAAGCAGAAAAGAAATGCAAGGTGTATAGAAGGGAACGATGGACTTTAGACCTGTACTTTTGTAATCCAGAGCCTTAGTTCAAATTCAGATAACTTTATTCACCTGACAATTTTGTACATGTTGCCAAAGTTAAGATACGTATTTAGTAGTTAAGAGCACAAAGGCTGTGTTTAATTTTTTTTCTTCTGGCAGATGGGGTTACGCCTCTCATGTCGGCAGTCTGCGCCGGGGCTGGCCTGGAGGCCAGTGAAGGAGAAGAGACCGTGCTGGAGGGTTCAGCCACAGCGATCGCCGATCTGATCACGCAGGGTGCCAGCCTGAATGCTCAGAAGGACTCCACGGGGGAGACAGCCCTGCATCTTGCCGCTCGATTCTCCCGGGCGGATGCGGCGAAGAGCATGCTGGATGCCGGCGCCAACACCAACTTGCAGGATAAGCTGGGCCGCACCCCTTTGCACACCGCCATCGCTGCCGACGCCCTGGGCGTGTTCCAGGTACCACAAAGCAGACTCTATGTAGCTAAGTGATGAAGAATAAAGAGCAGAAAATTAAAAGGCATGAGATTAGAGGTGTTTGGTGATGGAGAGATGGGTTTTGGCCAGAGAATGGAAGTAGGAGTGATAGTTGGATTGTGGATAGACAGATGGAGAAAGAAACAGATGACAAGAATGAATGGAAAAAGACAGGTAAACTAATAGAGAGATGCATTAGATGAAAAGCTGGAACGTGGTTGGGTGGAAATGGACGAGTAGGAAGAGACCAGTGATAAGTGGATGGGGAAGATGGAATGAGGTAATGGATATCTATTGAATATCGCATTGAGTATAAGATCTTGACAGTCATACACCGTGTACTTTTTGGGGAAGCGCCACAATACTTGATCCAGGCCCTGAAAAAATATGTTCCAACCCATACATTGCATTCACAATCGTCAATGAAACCGTCACTCGAATGTGTCCGGGTTGTCCATTATAAAAAGACCTGGATGTCAGCTATTTCTTCAGCTGGCACGAAATTGTGGAATGCATTGAATGGACCTTTAGGATTATGTTCTAACTTTGTGCCATTAAAAAAAAAAACTATTTCAAAGCCTTCTATGATCTAGGATCATTTTATTTGCTGAATTAAATTTTTTTACTGAATTTGTATTTTAGTATGTTTTTTTCTGTAGGTCCTATTTTCTGTACGTTCATTTGTAATCCAAATAGAAATTTTTTAAATAAGTAAATAATAAATATAGACGGTGAAGAGAGAGGGATTTAATCAGAAATGCAGAGGACAAAGGGATAGCTCATGGATGGACAGGAAAGATAAATGGCTGGCTTTATTCCCAGCACCTTGGTAACACAGATGTAAGACTGTATGGAGAAAGAGGTCACTGACAGCATGAGGAAGAACATTGATGGGTGATTGTGTCTCCTTTTCTAGTTTGATCTAAACATGATGGGCTGAGCTTGTTGCCATGCAAGGTGAATCTTTTTGAGGCGAAACAGTATTTGTAGAATGACATCCTCTAATCTAGTGTTGGTTCAAGACATCTTGCTGAGATGAAACATGATGAATCGGGGTTGACTGAAAGATAGTTGATGTAGCTAAGCCTGGAACCTCTTTTTTTTTTTTTTTTGTTACAGATCCTCATCAGGTGTCGCCAGACAGATGTGGATGCCCAGATGCAGGATGGCTCCACACCGCTTATCCTCGCCACCCGCCTAGCGGTGGAGAATATGGTGGAGGAGCTGATAAACTGTGGCGCAGAGGTTAATGCCGCCGATGGACGGGGTACGCACTTCCCTCCGCTCTCCAATCAATTGGAGATGTGAAAATAGTGCTGTCTCTCTCACAGAAGCCACTGGGGGGGGGGGGCATGGGACAAAATGACATCTGGGCAGGGACCACAAAATACTGGAGAGCTCTGATTGGAGTGTGTTGTCGCAGGTTGATGACATCAGTTTGTTGTCTTGCTTGCAAAAAGAATGATGATGCCATTGGCATGGGACAATGTGCTATGAGGGCCATAAGAGGCAGGAAAGAACCAAGAGGTGAACAATGCCCTTCAAGAAAGGGGGACAAGGAGTTGATCCTATGAGAATACTAACCCACAAGGGGATGAGGGTGGTTATGTGAGTCACCTGAGGGTCAGGCTCTGAGGAATAGCCAAGGGAATAGAAGTACCTTGGGTGCCTAGTGAGGGAAGGTGGTCCAGCAAATTGAGGGAGATTAAGGAATCGCCTAAAGGCATAAATGGTAGGTTATGTGTGATAACTACAGATGGAAGGCTGGTTGGTGGAGAGAGGTTAGGGGGGGATCAACTCTTGCCCTAAGTCACCATAGTAACACTTTTGGGGTCAAGAGCCTGTAGTGATTTTTACCGTGGTCCTATGCATGGTTGGTTTGGTTTGAGGCCTCCAATGACTAAGCGCTTTCCATCTTCTCCCCATAGGTAAATCCGCTCTGCACTGGGCTGCAGCTGTAAACAACATTAGAGCAGTTCACGCTCTCTTACGGAACGGCGCCAACAAGGACTTGCAGGATGGGAGGGTGAGTATTGTAGGAGGAAATCTGAAGTATACACATAGCACTGTTACCCTTCTCCCTCCAAATCCGCAGTTTCAGTATCCGTGAATTCGATTATTTGTGATTTTTAATTTTTTTTTTTTTAAAAAAAAAGCTAATTCCGTACGTTCCCCGCCTCCCTCCCGTCATCCCAGACCTCTAGCAGGCTTTCGGGGCAGGAGAAATCTTCCTACGCTCCTTCCCTATGCAGATCACTGATAGAAAATGGCTGCCGTGAGTTCCCGTCGTAGTCTCGAGAGACTACGGGAACTCACGGCAGCCATTTGCTATGAGTGATCTGCACGGGGCAGGAGCGTAGGAAGATCGCTCCTGCCCTGAAAGTCCCCTAGACCACCAGGTAAGGTTTTGGATGCCGGGAGGGAGGCGGGAAGGTCCGGAATGAGACGGGGTGGATCAGAACCGGCCGAAAACTTATTCATGATTTTTCACACTTCATGGTCCGGCTCTGCACCCAACCCCCGCGAATACCGAGGGAGAAGTGTATATTATTACAGAAGCACCGTACATTAAAAACACAGATGTACATCAGACCACTCTTTCTTCTACAGGAGCAGACCCCACTCTTCCTCGCTGCCCGTGAAGGAAGCTATGAGACAGCCAGGCTTCTTCTGGAGCACCGAGCCAGTCGTGAGATTCCGGACCATATGGGGTGCCTACCACGAGATGCAGCCCACGAGCGCTTACACCATGACATCCTCTATCTGCTGGATGACCATAGCCTCTCGCAAGGTGCTGGGGCCTCTCATGGGGTGCCAGGAACAGGCGGCTTCCCAGCCCTGCAAACACCTGCCGCATCACAGAAGAAGAACCGCAAGCAGCACTCGCGCAACCCTGCCCACGTAAACTGTGAGAAGGCAGGGGTGGCGATCAGTATTACCCCCGGGAAGGGAGCTTTGGCTCCTCCACCGCAGATTGACCTCAGTCAGTCTTACTGCATCCATGAGCCAGTCTCTCCATCTTTAAGGAGTCCCGATTTGCCTACACCTTCATTCCTTGGTCTGCATCACCTGGATGGACGCTTTTGCCAATCTGGCCTGGGCTCCATCCCCCACCATCACCAGGCTCCAGGGTACTTTGGTTTTGGGGGGCAGCGTGACCCGGTGACCCCCAACGAACCTTGTCACCAGTACCTTGGTAGCCGAAGCAGTTCTTTTTCTGGCAGCATCTCTGGAGGAGCAGCAGCACCCTGGTCAAACAGGTCATGTGAGTGGGTCGCACTGGGCCAGCATAGAGGGAGGGAAGGATCCATTCATAGCTGTGGGCACCACGGAGGCCATTATTGTGGGTCAGGAGTGCCACCAGTTCAAGGCCTAGCAAGCAGCGTTGGGTCTCACTGCTCCATGCCTAATGTGGCATACACTGGTATGCCTACAAGGCGCTACCAGCGACAGGCACCACACCCTGGGTGTCTCCAAGGTCAGCCTCTGCATGAGGTCCCATATCCAGGTGACCAGCATCAACCTTTAATGTCACAGCACCATGATCCTGCTGTGATGTCCCCCACTGAGCTCAGCAGTCATTGCCTTCCCCTGCCTCCAGAAAAAGGGGCGGGACGCTTCCCCCCAAGCAAAGATCCAACAGGGGGGAACCAAGATACCAGCTTATATCTGACACCTCCATCTCAGCACAGCTACCCATCGCCTCCTGGGGCAGACCATATCCAAGCCAATCTCACCCACCACCCCTTTCTCACCCCTTCCCCTGAATCCCGGGACCAATGGTCCAG
Organism: Geotrypetes seraphini; assembly: GCF_902459505.1. Classification (NCBI taxonomy): domain Eukaryota; kingdom Metazoa; phylum Chordata; class Amphibia; order Gymnophiona; family Dermophiidae; genus Geotrypetes; species Geotrypetes seraphini. The sequence goes on along the minus strand of NC_047095.1, from coordinate 120,792,992 downwards.
TGCTTCACCCCATTCCAACAAGTCAGACTGGTCTGAGTGTGCGGCCAGCCCAAGTGCAGGAGATGTGAAGTGACAGCGAGGTATCTGCATCTTGCCTCTTTAGGAACAGATTCAAGGACGGATCTTGAAGGAAAGGACAATCCCCTGCATAAAGCAGACACAGATCTGTTGCTGCTGTGTTCTTGTGGGCATGATTCAAGATCTCACTCCTGACACCACTTTTTAAATACGTCAAGCTCTGTTTCAGGGCACTCAGGACTAAAACTCTTTTTGGAATTTTTTTTTATTGTACATGTAGCACTTTTCCCTTGTGTGCTCCCACTAATTCCTGCCTATGTCACATGTCCCCTCCATTTCACACTATTCTATGACAGAAATGCATTCTCAGCGTGTCGGTGGCTAGGAATTTGGACGTTCCTCCCTTTCAAGACTGGTCTGGACACTAGCAGAGGGAGAAAATAAAAGTAGAACAGAAGTGAGGGAAACAGAGTCGCACAAGCCAAGGCATGTAATAACACAAGTGACAATACCCATGTTGTTCTTCCAGTGGATCTATAATTCCCGTCTCTCCCTACCAACTGTTTTATCGCCCCTCTGCAATGATGTCAAGAGCAGGGGGTACAAAGCTAGGGCTTGTCACTACAGCAGTATCTTGAGAGATAATGACTATTTTTTTAATACTATTGCAGAAGTAGCAGGGTCCTTTAAAATAACTTGTAGGGTGGGGGGAAAGGGGGTGTTCTGTACAGTGGACTAGGTGCTGGGTAATGAACCTTGCCTCATGCGTGCTGTGGCTGCAACTAAAATAATGAGGTGACAAGGAAGAGGGCCAAGCCCCCACTCCAAATCCATAAAGTTAATTTATAATAAAAATGTTCATGAAATACTATCCTCTGTATCTATATTCTGCTGCATGGAGCACAAGGGACAAGGTAAGATCTGGTTTGTTAAATCCTCTCTTGTGGTACTAGAAATGGGATGGATTTTAAAAAAATATGTATATGTGTGGTGCTTTGGGGGGGGGGGGGTCATCTCCAGTTTTGTTTTTCTGCTTTCACTTCAAGCCAGATAAAAATATAAACCATTCAAAAGAAGTTATCGTGTTATCAGCTGGTGAGTACATAATTTTAGTGGCCATCGATGTTTGAAACTGCAATGGATTGTATCAAGCTGAACACCCGACAAAAGGGCCAGAAGCTTTCCATATAAGAAGGGACTGGAAAAGACACGGGGACAAATTTGTCCCCGTCCCACTCCTCCAAGCTCTGTCCTCATCTGCACAAGCCCTTGTGATTAGGATTACCATATTTGTAAAGGCACCCCATCTTTCACCCATTTCCTTAGTCCCACTTCCCATCTTCTGTACCCTTTTGATACTTCTCTTTCTTTCCCTCCAACGCTTCCCCCATGGGTGCCTCTCTCTCTCCCTCCAACCCCCCCCCCAATGGTAGCTTCTCCCTCTCTCCCCTGCAGGTGTTTCTCTTTCTCTCTCCCTCCCTCTGGTCCCTCCCCTTCATGGGATGGTACTTCTCTCTCTCCCCTGTCCCCCTACCTACCTCCTTGCTGAAACTGAATCTTCAGGCAGCCCCCAAAGCCGTCTCTCTAGAGTATCCCGCCTATGCAGGAACAGGAAGTTGCTCCAGAGAGAAGGCTTCCGAGGCACGCTGATGGCAGCAGACTTCCCTTGCTGCTGCTGACGGCTAGCCTGAAGATTCAGTTTCAGCGGAGCTGGAGATGGGTGCGGGATCAGGTCTAGAGCCCTAACCTGTCTGCCCTTTCTCCCCGGTCAGGGAAGAAAGCTGTCTAGACACCCGAACAATCCTCTTAAAAAAAGAGAACACATCTGGGTAAATCTGGACTTAGGGTAACCCTACTTGTGATGCCTCATTAGGATCTGTAATAATAATTTTTTTTTAAAAAGGCTCCAGGCTTAGTCGTATCAACCCTCTATTATCTTACAGTCAACTGCACCCCATTTGTTCCAGCACAGCAAGGGGCCATGAACTAATTTCCTTCCTACTTTTCCCCTACTCCAATTTTTCTCCCTTTGCATGTTGGAACTTGTAGTTTTGCTTTTCCAAAACCGTCATGACTAGGTGTGGGCTAAGAAGAGAATCGCTCCCCTCTTACCATCCTGAGTGTGCAGAGAGAGGCTGACTGGGGATCAGAGGGAGGCTGCAAGTTAACAATCTGAACAGTGCTCCACAGGGTTCAGACTCCTTCATCCCCTTCATTCTCCCTGAGTCCCACTGGGTGACGCTTTAGGAGACAGGCAAGAAGATCACAGATCTGACACAGAAATACATCCCTTTCATCTTCCATTTTTGAAGGTTCATTTGAAGCAAAACGTGAATACAAAAGCTGAGGAGCAAATTCAGCATCTGTGTGGCAAACGGGAGCTGCCTCCACCCCCAAATTCTGAATTTTTTTTTTAACTCCCCCTTTCCTGTGGCTGCATGGGAACTGGCACCCCTTCCATTTTACCTGCAATACCCATTCCCACCTATGGTGGTGCTATTTCTCAAGCTTTCATACATCACGTGTCTGGTCCCCAACATTCCTAACACCTTCGTTTGGAATCTGTAGAAAACCACTACAGCGGCAACGGTTGTTGTCTGTCGCGGTACTAAGAATTGCTATCCGTGGCTGCTGCCAATGTACTATAAGTCATTCCCTGTGGCTGCCACCACACCACTGAGAAACGTGCTGGGGATCATTTTCTGTGGTTGTTGCTGCTCTACTGCCGATTGTTTCCTGTGCCTGCCACCTTGGCAATAGCTAAACAAGCCACCAGAAGCGCAAGTACATCATCAGCATGAAGAGGAAGATGCCACTGGCGGCCACCTTGGCGTAGGCGGAGCGGGTGTTGAGGAACTGTGCGTCCTTACGGTATTTCTTTGAAAGAGAGGAGAGGTTGCTGGCTTTGGAGTCCAGAGCTATGGGGGCAGACAGCAGAAAAATAGGCATCAGAAATGTGAGCGCTGTACCCAAGAGGTTACATATGATGCACCTTTCTGTCAGGTACTTCAGAGCTACCCATTCCTGGAGTCTTTCTTCCCTCTGTCTCTTGTATCTAAGCCCCTTCCTCTAATAACCCATTCCTGTTTCTCTTTCTCTCCCTCCAACCCTTCCTCCATGGGTGCCTCTCTCTCCCTCCCTCCAACCCCTCCCCCCCCGCAGGTGTTTCTCTCTCCCTCCCCCCTCATGGGATGGTACTTCTCTCTCTCCCCTGTCCCCCCACCTACCTCCTCCATATCTGAGCACCTTTCCCCCTGTCTCTTGTATCTAAGCCTCTTCCTCTAATAACCCATTCCTGAGACCCTCCTCCATACCTGAGCTACTTTCCCTCTGTTTCTTGTATCTAAGCCCCTTCTTCTAATAACCCATTCCTGCTTCTCTTTCCCTTCCTCCAACCCTTCCCCATGGGTGCCTCTCTCTCCCTCCAACTCCACCCCCCTAATGGGGGCTTCTCCCTCCCTCCCCTTTCTCTCTCTCTGTTCCCTCCCCCCTCATGGAATGGTACTTCTCTCCCCTGTCCCCCCACCTACCTCCTCCATATCTGAGCACCTTTCCCCCTGTCTCTTGTATCTAAGCCCCTTCCTCTAATAACCCATTCCTGAGACCCTCCTCCATATCCAAGCTCCTTTTCCTCTGTTTCTTCTATCTAAGTCCCTTCCTATAACCCATTCCTGAAAGACCTTTCTCCATATCTGAGCCCCTTCCTCTAATTATCCATATCTGAGAGCACCTATTCCCCTGTCTTTTGTACTGAGCCCCTTTGTGTGAGCTTCCCCATACCTGAGAGGGCCTCTCCCCTCTGTAACACCTCCTCTATGTTGGTCACCATGATTTTCTGTACATCCTGCAGCTCTGTATTAATGGAGCTTAGGTGACGCTTGGACCATGAATCCAGATAAGACTTCTTTAGCTTTTGGATATAAGTGTCTGCAAAACACAGCCAATGAGGGAACAGGAGTTGGTGAGGGAAGGCAATGACAAATCCCGGCTCTCATAACTTAGTTCTTTTAAAAGCACTTGGAAGGACCGACTGAAAGCCAAGTCCGAAACAAGAAGCAGGTGGGGGATAGTGTTGAAAGGAATGTCACACTTCTTCCCCTTACCTGTATTTAGAGGGTTAATTTAATCTTCTGGCTGTTGCATTTGGTATTAATGTTGCTGGAGACTACTCTGAAAATGACATGCAAGCCTATTTCCAGAAAATGGAGCGAGTTACACTCTAACCAGTCCCCCTTTCAGACATTTCTCAAATTGTGGCCAGTGGCCACACAGCATGCTCTAATGTGGGTGCAGAAACTCACCAGAGAAAGAAGGGAAGGGATTTTGGTTTGATTTTATTCAATTTTCTATACTATTCTCCCAAAAGAGCTCCGAACAATTTAGATGAATTTATTTGGGTACCGGAGCATTTTTCCCTGTCTGTCCCAGGAGCAATGGGGAGGATTAAGTGACTTGCCCAGGGTCAGCGTGGGTTTAAACCCACAACCTCAGGGTGCTGAGGCTGTAGCTTTAACCACTATGCCATATTCTGTCAGTCATGGTTCAAAATGAGTGACATTCAGGTACAGGAGATGTTTTCTTGCCCCTGAGAGCTTACAATTTATCAATGGAGAGTTAATGACTTGCCTAGGATCACAAGTGGATTTGAACCCTAGCTTCCCTGGTTTTCAGTCCATTGCTATACCGTTTAGAGTAGACTGCTCTTCTACGTCACACACCAGAGGGTGCTGCCAGTGGGACACTGTCCTCCCTAGCGGACGATCCCAGTGCTACGGGGCAGTTTCAGGAGGAGGAAGCGGTGGGGTGGGAGAGTGTCTGGAGAAGGAAGAAAAAGTGGTGTGGGACCGGGTGGGGATGGTACGATATGGCACAGAGGAGGAAGGAGGACAGCTTACCAAATTCAATGAAAGCGTATGGTCTAGAGACAGAAGCCACCTTCTTGCCGTTGACCTCGGAGAACTCGACCTGCAGCTCCTCCAAGTAAGAGAAAGCCAATTTCTTGGAGTAGCTTTCATTGCAAAGTGTGAGGTAGCAGACTCCCTGCGAGATCAGGTAACTGAAATGCAAGTGTGAGACAGGAGACGAGAATTTTAACTGTGCCCATGGAACCATCGACATTAAGACTGATTTAACACACATTTGTTTATCTGCTGTATTTCCCCAGCCTTATCTATCAGCCGTGGAGTGGTAACGGGGGTGCGGATTGCCCCGGGTGCTGGCACCTCTCTGCCACACCATGCCACCCTTGTGCCATCCTTCACCCCACCCCTTACCTCTGTATTATCTTCGCTAATGCAAGTAACTTCTGCCTGTTGCTTGCACCAGCCTGGTTCCCCTCGGAATCACTTCTGGGTCAGAGGCCAGGAAGTGACAGAGGGAAATCCAACACTGGTGCGAGGAGCATGCTTGCAGCAGCCACTGGCGCTGGTGAAGATTAAGAGGTACAGGCAAGAGGGAGAGTGCAAGTGTGGAATGGAGGAAAGGAAGGAGCGGAGGGGGGGAAGCACCTCCTACCCTTACTATGCCACTGCCTCTCACAACTAAGCTGCAGCTGAAGATCCTCCAGTCTGTCGTTCAACTTTTCGCCAACTAACCATTGAAGCAGCAGGTCAAATGATAATCTATAAACAGGTTCATCTACCTATCAGTCTGTTTGGCAGTCTGTCCTTTCCTATACAACTTTCTGGTAGGCTGTTTGTATCCTCTTCTGGTTTGGTGGCCATTTTATGTACTTCCTCAGCCACTTGGTCAAAGGTCATGCAATAATTCCAATACTACATCTACCCTACAGCCCAGTCCACTGGGCCGCTGACCTGCCCTATAATCTATTTCCTTGTCTGCTTTCCATCCAATAAACCCATCCATTCAGTCACTGATCGCCCCAACAGCCCAGCCACTTGGACACCGATCCACCCAGTTTGCCCCCATAACGTTACAGGAAACCAGCACGTACTGGAAAGTCATGGGGCCGGCCTCGAGGGAGCAGCGGGAGGGCGAGTGCTCACTCAGCTTCCGGAAGAGCTGCTTCGCCTGATTCTGGTACTCCTGCAGGTTCCGGCTGGACTGTGAGAGAAGAAAATCAGCGTCATGTTCTTTTCTATAAATTCTTTATTCATTTTTCATCTTATAGCAAATATATATAATAAACATTTAGCAATAAACACATCTCTTGAAATTTATTATTTATGATATTCATAGATAAAGATTTTATCCCATCCCTCCCTCCCATTCAATCAAGCATTCAATCAATATATCACATCAATAAACTTTCCTAATAATCTAATCTTTTAATAAATTTAAATTCCCCCCTCCCAACCCTTCTATCTTAATATTGTAAATATAATATAAACTGACGTCTACTCATTGCAATATTTTGTCAATGGTCCCCAAATTTCTTTAAATTTATTAAAATTCTCTTTTTGCACAGCTATTGTACTTTCCATTTTGTAAATGTGACATACTGAATTCCACCAGAAATTATAATTGAGTCTATTCCAATTTTTCCAATTACTTGTGATCTGTTGTATGGCAACTCCTGTCATTATCATTGAAAGTATATTATTTTTTGATGAAATTTGGCTCTTTGCTCTCATTGACATGCCGAATAAAATCGTATCATAGGACAATGCCACATGCTCCCTGAGTCGTTGACATGCATGCATCCTAAGCAGGTGCCATTGGTGGCGACTCACGGACCTATCGCAGACTGCCAAAGTGGAGAGCAGTGTTTGCAGCTTCATCCATGAATGGTCTTCAACAAGCAGGGCTTGGGATCCCCGCCAGCTCAGGTATTTTTTTTTACAGCTGAGTAGGAAGAGGACGGATTGGACAAGGGGCCCGCTCCACAAAGTTTCTCAGCCAATTTGAAGGTCCACAAGTGCAAAAAGGTTGAGAAACACTGGGGCTAATGTGTTTAAAGTTGGACACAAATGTACATTTCCTCCTCTTTTGCAAGCGAGAAGAAACAGGAGCGATATTTAGGTAATGGATATCTAGCTGTTTGTTATTTGGGCAGTGATATCAAACATTGGAAAGGGCAGCCAGATTTGACTAAAAAAATCTGTCCTTTAGCGTAACCAGATAGATTTTCTATAACAAAAATGGCATGAGCTCTGCTGCACTGCCGTTCCCAACTGTGCTGGTGTTTAGATCCATCCAGTGTGTTGCAAGAAGCAGCTTTGCTGCAGTAACCAGTTGCAGAAACTTTAACTCCACAGAGAAAACAGCATTTCTGCCTAGATTTAGCAAAAAAAATAAAAAATAATAATAATAATTTGTACAGTAAAGGGTATCAATACAGTTATGAAGCAAGGACCAAAAATTATTAATTTGAGGACAATGACAGGCTGGATCATATCACTGAGCCCATCCCCCATTCCGTAAGTAATCTCTTCCATCTCCACCTTCAGGAGTAGTTATTTAATTTTGCTACTGCTCTGGCAGAGACCCGTTTACAAAGTATGCATTCTTCCCAATTAATATTTTCCAATAAGCAAACACACTTTATTGGAAATATTAGGTGGGAAGAATACATATTTTGTAATGGGGTCTCATCGTGCAACAGAGGGAAGGCATCCGGGCAGCGGGTCTGAACCACTGCCCGCGGCCTTGAAGACCTCTGCTTTTTAAGGGCAGAGAGCAAGTGCGGCTGTGTTGAAATCAAAGCGAGGAGGAGGCAGTGGTGCTTAGCCAACTTGATTTGGAGAAACTACTTCCCTCCCTGTGGTATTACTGCGACCCTGGAGACGATCCATGTGGGATTCCTGCGACTTAGGGGTGGATACCTGTGCAGCTCTTTAGTGGGTTATGTACAGGGGGTTTTCCACACACACCCTCCATACTGTACACAGAGCTATAGCTACTCAATCCTCAACTCTGCCTCACTTTCTCACCCTAAATTAAAGTTCTGGAGGCCACTCTGAAGTTGGTTTACAGGTAGGGCTGGTGCAAGGATGATCAAAAGCCCTGAGTAAACCTATAGCTTTGTACCCCATCTCTGAATTATTGTCAAATCCGTAGCCCTTCTCCCTCCCCATGAGATTTTGATATTAAACTCCAAAATCATGATTAGTCTAACACTGTCCTTCCCAGGTCAATTCTGGGGGGGAAAAAAACACCCCAAAAAACAGACATCACCTTTTGTTTGTACAGATTTATATACTGAGGATAAATTCCAAAGGAAAGTGGACCAAATGCTGAAGTTTCTCTGCGTTTGTGGAGCTCGCTGTCTTCAATGCAACTGCCCCCAACCCAAGAAGCTGCTGCCCTAGGCAACTGCCTGGTTTACCTAATGAGTAAACCTACCGAGGAAGGTTTTTATATCAAGAACTGCAGACACACCACACTCTGAATGCGAAGCAAAACAGAACAATTCTTGAGATCCAAAGTTTTCCTTCTCACCTCCAGCTTCTGCACATCTTCATTCTATCTCCCCCCCCCCATGCCCAGCTGCTCCTTTCTGTGCCCTTCTGCAGTGCCCACTGCCAACTGCGCTTAAGTCTGGCATGCAGCTAGTGCATCCCCCTCCCCCCCCCCCCGTCTTTGAAAATGCTGCTAAATCACATACTTGGGTTCTCTGGTGCCTTTTTGCCATATCTGCAAATGCCTTTTACATTACATTAGGGATTTCTATTCCGCCGTTACCTTGCAGTTCAAGGCGGATTACAAAAAAATTAGAGAATGACACGGTGACAAAATTCATCACCCTTCCCGTCCCCGCAGATAACCGCAGGAAATCATCTTCATGTCATTCTTTAAGGAGAGAGGGAAGAATCAGAGTATAATTGGGCAAAACCACTGACCCGCAAGCTTTGCTTTGAAGAATGCTGGTGTAGAAGGACTGAGGTTGAAATTGTCACTAGAAAATGACTTGGGATTATTTCCCACGGGGACGGTGATGAATTTTGTCACCGTGTCATTCTCTAAAAAGAATTATCCAGGATGTATTACAACAAGAACTTACAAAAAAAAGAGAGAAAGAAAATTGGTCATTTTCAAAGAGAGTAAGAAATGGGTAAGGCTATTTGTTTGGGGTAGTTGGCTTTAGTGAGAGGTGCAGTTTGAGACTTGCAATATTATTTCTTTTTTTCAGAGTTTTCTTGAAGAGTATGGTCTTTATTTCTTTTCTAAAAGTCTTGTAGTCGAGGGATGCCGTCAGTAGATTGGCGATTTGGTTGTCTAGTTTGGCTGCTTGAGTGGCCAGGAGGCCATCATATAGTTTTTTTCCCTTTGACCTCCTTTTATTATCCTGAACGTAAGCTCCAGGGAGCAGAGACTACCTTTCACTGTAACTCGGCTGTCCACTTTCTTGGAAGCACTTTCTCACTAAGTTAAAAGGTGATATATGATGCATATCATATGTCTTTTTACTGATTTAAATGCAGGACTTATAACACCCCCCTCCCTCCTTAATACTATTTGAATCTGATTTCTTACCCACACAGGGCAGCTGTCCAGTCTGCAACCCCATTTCCTCCCCTGCATCGTTTTGCCTTGGTAACCCCACTGCACCCCATTTCACCCTCTAGACACCCCACTGCATGACATTTTGCCCCCTCTTTTCCTTTTGCACCTCTTCTTTACAGTCTTTTCAAACTTTTCTGCTACTTTGAGCTCATTTTCTGTGCTGTCCTGCAGTGCGATTTTTTTTTTTTTTTGGGGGGGGGGTGTCCAGATTTGGGGGTGCTCTCTCCTCATGCACTCACTCACCTGCTCGCTCTCCTGCATGGAGGCAGCCAGCAGCAGCCCGTCCTGCACCCGCGCCACCATGGTCAGGACCAACATGTTGGGTGCAGTCAGCCCGGGGGAGCCGCGATTCGAGCCGGGGGGGGGGGGGAGGCTCTCCCGAGCTCACTTACTGACGTGGCTCAGCACAGCGGAGCTGCCTTCGGCCAGCTTCGGAAGCAGGACGCGATTTCGGCGCTCTCCGGAGAGGGGGGCGGAGCTGGCCGCTGACGCGAAGTAGGCGGGACTTGAGAGATTACAGGGCGAGAGGGTTTTCCAAGGGACGGGGGCGGGGCTTGTTGCCGAAGCAAGGCGGACGGGGCGGTGTCTCCGCTCCCTGCCGTACGTGCCGTGTCACGTGGTTTGAAGTGACGTCGAAGCTGCCCTGATGGCAGTGGAGAAGGTAATGGAATGCGGAAGGGCAGTGAAGTTTCTTGTTATCACTCAGTTCCTCGGCCTCAGGGCCAGAAAGGCTTCAGCCAGGCCTAAGCGTGTCCTCCATTGAGAACAATAGCTTTGCCTACCGTACTTTTGCATAAACTTTTTAGGATTGTTATCACTGTTCCATTGCATACTGGGACTTGTAGTCTTTTTCCCCTTGGGTTCAAGATGTGGTGATTGGCGAAGGACTACAAATCCCAGTATGCAAACAGGGCCTACATACATTGAGTGAAAACAAGTCTTGACCCTGATGACCTGAAGGTGCCTGGTAACTCTCTTAGGTTAGGAGGATGGGTCAGGAAGCTTAGAATGAGGGTCTGAAAGAGTGATAAATCAGCTAGTAGTGTGAAAAACTAGATTCCCCAAAGAAGACTTCTTAGTTGGACTGTGCACTAAGCCTAGGTCAGGGGTAGGCAATTCCGGTCCTTGAGAGCCGGAGCCAGGTCAGGTTTTCAGGATCTCCACCATGAATATGCATGAGATGGATTTGCATGCACTGCCTCCTTGAGATGCAAATCTATCTCATGCATATTTATTGTGGATATTCTGAAAAGCTGACTTGGGTCCAGTTCTCGAGGACTGGAATTGCCTACCCCTGGCCTAGGTCAACAAAAACAGGCTGATCCACGCCTGGCATTGACCGTTGGCATGCTGGGAGTTGTAGTTTTGATTATACCCAAGGGAAATCAATGGGACAAGGAGAACAACTCTGGATGCCATAGGCTAGCTGTGTTTTGTTGTTGCTGGAGTTAAGATTCCCATGGCTACCCCCATCGTTTAAGGATTTTATGTTCCAGCACTTTCCAGAGCTCTCTATTTTAGACCTTTTTTGCCTTCCCCCCCCCCCCCCACCAAGTGTTTCCCTCAGGCTGAGCCCCCTCCAGAGTTGCAGGTCACTTAATTGCAGGAAGAAGATTTAGACGAGTTCTGGGTTTCTGACAAGTATCAATCTTGAGAGGGAGATTGAAGCCACTTCGCTCAGCCATACCCCCAGCTCACTTCACCCCCTGGCTCATCCTTTTTACAGACCTCAGCTGCTGCAAGTAGCTTTGCCTTGGGCAGCAAAAAATGCATTAATAAAACCAGTCTTGCAATATAAGCTTGTGAAAGCGGGAGACTTGGCAGGTCTGATATTCTAATCTGCAATACTAACTAGTGGGTAGAATCAGGAATTACAAATACTACACTGTTTTGGGGTGTAAATTCAAAATCAGGACTGCCCTAAAAGTCTCCTTTCTGGAACTGGGTAACATGGTAGCTCTGTTTTGCATCTTGAAACTCTATCTCACACTGTTCTATGACAGAAATGGCATTTTCAGCTGGATCACCCTGTCGATGGTCTGGAGTAAGTTGGAGGGCTTATTGGTTAACAAGTTCTGATTCTGTTTTTAATTTGCCCTTTGGTACTTGGAGTCTGTTCCAGAACATATAGTGTGGGGGGGGGGGGTCTTAAAATCCTTATTTCTGCTTTTCTCTGTATTTAACTCATTAACAACCCATTGGTAGCTCACTCCACCAAGTGTCTGTTCTCCTTTCTTCTAGACAGGACCTGTATAGTAATCCTCTATCCATACCCTTCTATCCCCTTTTCCTTCAGGAAATTGTCTAATCCTTTCTTGAACCCCAATACCGTACTCTGTCCTATCATGCCCTCTGGGAACGCATTCCAGGTGCCCACCACCCTTTGGGTGAAGAAGAACTTCCTAGCACTGGTTCTGAATCTGTCCCCTCTTAATTTTTCCGAATGGCCTCTTGTTCTTGAAGTTTTTGAAAGTTTGAAGAATCTGTCCCTCTCCACTTTCTCTATGCCTATCATGTCCCCTCTAAGCTTCTGCTTTTCCAGGGAAAAGAGCCCCAGTTTCTCCAATCTTTCAGCGTATGACAGGTTTTCCATACCTTTTATCAAACGTGTCGCTCTCTTCTGAACCCTCTCGAGTATCGCCATATCCTTCTTAAGGTACGGCGACCAATATTGGACGCAGTATTCCAATATTCTTTCGTTCTGATTGTAATACCTTTCTTGATAATACCTAGCATTCTATTCGCCTTCTTAGCGGCCGCTGCGCACTGTGCCGACAGCTTCATTGTCTTGTCCACCATTACCCCCAAGTCCCTTTCTTGGGTACTCTCACCCAATAACAGCCCTCCCATCATATAGTTGTACTTTGGGTTTCTGTCTCCTACATGCAAGACTTTACATTTCTCTACATTGAACTTCATCTGCCATCTCGTCGCCAACTCTCCTAGTTTGTTCAGGTCCCTTTGTAGATCTTCGCAGTCCTCTTTAATCCTAGCCCTGCCTACCTCTCTCTCTGCTCTCCCTCCTGCTCCTGACTCTCCTCGGCTGCCTCCGCTTCTCCTCACAGTCCTTCGTAGTTTGGTCAGAATACCTATTAATATCCTCACTGGCTCCAGAAAGCTCCTCCAACAAGATTTTCAGCCCACTCCCTCATGAATTTAAACCTATTGGACTTCCCCTCGCTTAAATAGGAGTAAAATTCCATAATCTTTCTTGGAAACTTCTATACCGTTGCTAATGACTGGGGAGTCGATTCAAAGCAGTTTTCAAAGATATCTGTAATGATTTTAAGTACAGATTCAAATGGATTCCGCTGTGATCATTGTCGGTCTAATTCTCCCTTTGGTGTCCATAATCTGCCTCCAAGACTTAATCCTTTTCCTCTTCACCCATTCCATATTTCCTTATAAAATACTAGCTGATGCCCCGGCATTGCACGGGTATTTAATTATAGTAATAACACTGTAAATGGATTCAAATAAAGATACTTTATAGTGGTGAATGAAAGTATTTTTTTACAGCTTAATAAAAAGTACAATATTCAAATAATAATGTTAAATATTTGACAAAATGAATACAATACAGCTAACGCAAAACGTGATTATAAACAACAATTTTAGTTTCACCTCCTGGAGCAAGAACATATAAATTCTTGGGTGAACCCACCCTTGAGCAAGCAACATAGAGTTGTGGGCCGCGAGACCCCCAGAACATATCAACCCAGGTAGTGAGGGATCAGCATACCAAGTTTCGTTCAAATCGGTGAAGCCGTTTTTGAATTAATGTGAGAATGGCAGCTTTTTACATATTTTCCATTGACATGAATGGGTGAAATCTGATTTTCTGTTTGTAGCTCCGCCCATGTGTGCAGGTGGGCCGCGAGACCCCCAGAACATATCACCCCAGGTAGTGAGGGATCTGCATACCAAGTTTCGTTCAAATCGGTCAAGCCGTTTGTGAATTACTGTGAGAATGGCAGCTTTTTACATTTGTTCCATTGGCATGAATGGGTGAAATCTGATTATCTGTTTGTAGCTCCACCCACGTGTGCAGGTGGGCCGCGAGACACCCAGAACATATCACCCCAGGTAGTGAGGATCTGCATACCAAGTTTCGTTCAAATCGGTCAAGCCGTTTTTGAATTACTGTGAGAATGGCAGCTTTTTACATTTTTTCCATTGACATGAATGGGTGAAATCTGATTTTCTGTTTGTAGCTCCGCCCACGTGTGCAGGTGGGCCGCGAGACCCCCAGAACATATCACCCCAAGTAGTGAGGGATCTGCATACTAATTTTTGTTCAAATTGGTCAAGCCGTTTTTGAATTACTGTGAAAATGGCAGCTTTTTACATTTTTTCCATTGACATGAATGGGTGAAATCTGATTTTATGTTTGTAGCTCCGCCCACGTGTGCAGGTGGGCCGCGAGACCCCCAGAACATATCACCCCAGGTAGTGAGGGATCTGCATACTAATTTTTGTTCAAATTGGTCAAGCCGTTTTTGAATTACTGTGAGAATGGCAGCTTTTTACATTTTTTCCATTGACATGAATGGGTGAAATCTGATTTTATGTTTGTAGCTCCGCCCACGTGTGCAGGTGGTCCGCGAGACCCCCAGAACATATCATCCCAGGTAGTGAGGGATCTGCATACCAAGTTTCGTTCAAATCGGTCAAGCCGTTTGTGAATTACTGTGAGAATGGCAGCTTTTTACATTTGTTCCATTGACATGAATGGGTGAAATCTGATTATCTGTTTGTAGCTCCACCCACGTGTGCAGGTGGGCCGCGAGACACCCAGAACATATCACCCCAGGTAGTGAGGGATCTGCATACTAATTTTTGTTCAAATTGGTCAAGCCGTTTTTGAATTACTGTGAGAATGGCAGCTTTTTACATTTTTTCCATTGACATGAATGGGTGAAATCTGATTTTATGTTTGTAGCTCCGCCCACGTGTGCAGGTGGTCCGCGAGACCCCCAGAACATATCATCCCAGGTAGTGAGGGATCTGCATACCAAGTTTTGTTCAAATCGGTCAAGCCATTTTGCGTGATCGCGGCACATACACACACACATATAATATACACACATACATACCTCTGATTTTATATATATAGATTAGAATAATTTTTTTTTTTTTAAATCTGCAAGACATTTTCACGAGGATTGCATTTAACTGCAAAAGAGCAGGCACCAGTGTTTGCTGACACTTCCGTTTTCCTTTGGACGTGCGCACGAAGATGCCGCACCTACCGTGAAACCTTTGTGCGCACGCATCGGCACGCTCCCCACCCCCAATTAGGCACAAGGTTTCTGCTCATATAAGTTTACCTTTCTCTGTGGCGCGGAATTGCGCTTAGACATCCGCCCTCAGCCATACCGTGAGCCTTTCGTGTCGGCTCCTTAATTTCTTAATTACAGCTGGAAGAACTAAGTTGGTGAACTACATACAGTGAAACATAGAATTTTATGCTCCTGCCTGCCCATTTGATTTACTTATTTCAAATTCTTATATGCCACCTGCTCGTTTCCACAGAAACCGTCGAATCAGTGTGCATGAAACCCAATTTCACAGTGCCAATACAAAACCAAAAATCTTTGCATGCGGTAAAGCAGGGGTCTCAAAGTCCCTCCTTGAGGGCCGCAATCCAGTCGGGTTTTCAGGATTTCCCCAATGAATATGCATGAGATCTATTTGCATGCACTGCTTTCAATGCATATTCATTGGGGAAATCCTGAAAACCTGGCTGGATTGCGGCCCTCAAGGAGGGACTTTGAGATCCCTGCGGTAAAGAGAACCTCAAATCTCCCCTCCCAGACTTTGCTGTAAACAACCCCCCCCCCAACACAATCTGTCTAACATCCCCACTGTGTCTTCTGCTTTCAGCTAATAGATATATCCATGTTCAGTGGAACCCAAGGAGTTCTCACAACTGTACAGGGCAGGGCAGGAAAAGTGATTTTATTTACAGTATACAAGTACTAGAATTCAAAACCAACATGACATAAATTATATTTTCTGCTAAAGTCCTGCCAAATTACCCGGTTCTACAAGGGAGACTTTTTGGCCAAGCCTGGTTTTGCACTTGCATCCTAAAGCAGTGTGGTATTTGTAGTTCCTGATTCCACCCATTGAGAAATCAGTGCTGCAGGTCCCATAATGCACCAGGTTAGGGTATCAGAACCCCAGGATTGGCCTAAAATCTCCCTTATGAATCTGAGTAACTTGGCAGCTCTGGAGGGGAGGGGGGGGGGGGTGGTAGCGCATGCAGCTTAGGTTGGGGAAATACAGTTTGCCTTACCCCAGGTTAAATGAAGAGGATCATCCAGGTCTGATTTTGTTTCATGGCATAAAGGGACTTGTAGTTGATTTTGATAGGGGAATTGAAGGGTGTAGGACAGGGGAGAGCAAAACTACTGCTCCCTGCATGCAGTGGGGCTAAATCAGGGCTGGATTAACCTGTCCAGTTTCCTTTGAAGTAGGGTTACCAACTAGATCCAGATTTGCTCAATGGGGTTGATTCAGTCCTGTGTAGTTTTGGGATGGGAGTCGATATATCACCTTTCTGAGGTTACAATCAAGGTGGTTTACATTTTTTTTATATACAGGTACTTTCCATTAGCCTGGGTACAAAATAAGTGACTTGCCCAGAGTCACAAGGATCTGCAGTGAGAATCAGACCCAGTCCCCCTGGTTCTCAGGCTGCTGCACTTGCCATTAGATAGACTACTTTGATTTCCCCTTTCCACTTCCTATGAAAAGCAAGACTTCAAGTCCCAGCATGCAATGGGATAATGGGATAAATGTAGGACTAAATCAACCTTGTCTGGTGAATTTGGATCCAGCTGGCAACTTTACACTGGGGTGATGTGGTAACCCTGGCTGGGAATGATTTGCTAATGAGAGAGAAAGGTTCCTTGTGCTTCAGTTCTAATCCTAGCATTTGTCTATTACCTCCCTCTACTTCAGTTTACCTATATTGAGATAACTATAATAACATTTTTTTCTTTTCTCTGGAGGCTTCCAAGCAGTCTACAGATCGATGCCAGAAGTACGCTGCCTTGCTCCCAGAGTTGTCTACACCTCCGTTTCTGTGGAGATGTACCTTGGAACCACACTGAAGGACATTTTGGAAGTCCAGGTTAGAATTAATTTATAATTATTTTTGTTCAGCCCAAATTCTTTCTTTTCCTCTTCCACCTTGTCCCTTGTTTGCAAGTAAAGCCTTTGATCAAAGATATTCTTAGGGAGAACTGTTGAGCCCCTGTAGAGTAAGTACAGCGTGGGTTGGGAGGAGCATCAGTGGGATTTGATCCTCCCCCAGCTGCATACCTAGCTCTTCTTTTCACCTCAGGGAAGGATCACTGTATAAATAATTTCTATTTGTGACTGGTCCTCTAGATGCTGTATCTTCTGAACCAGGGAGGAGGGTCATCATTAGTGACATGGGAAACCATATTGTTGCATCTCGTCCTCAATACAGGTTCACCTCATGTTGCAATAGTGCTGAGGGGAGTTCCACCCTCTGTTCATCCATTCGCTCGCCCTGCAGCCGTAGCAGCAGGTCAAAGAGATCAAGGGCTGCGACAGGGAGGGGTGGGTCGCTGCGTTGCTCCTCAATCCGCTCTGACTGGAAAGCACCGCCAGATCAAAAAATAAACACAAGGTCACAAATGGTAGATTCCAACAGTGCCAGACAGAAAGCAACGTGAAAAGTTTGAAGCATGGAAGGATAGGGCTGGAAGGGTCCACAGGAAGTTATGTGGAAGGAGATGATAGAGCTGGGAAGACCCTTAGGAGGTCATAAGAACTTGGTTGGATCAACTTTTCATAAGCCCACATCCTGTCTCAGAGAATGGCCCATTCAGGTAACAGATGCCTAGCAGGATCCCAAGGAGTAAGAGAAAGAGAAGACTAGAAGGAACCTTAGGAGGTTATCTAGAATCAGAGGAAGACTGGGGGGGGGGGGGGTGGAAGGAACCTTGGGAGGTCATCTTAAATCACAGGAAAATAGAATTGAAAGGATTGTCAGGAGGTCAAGTAGAATCAGAGGAAGAAAGGACTGGAAGTACCTCAGGAGGTCATCGAGAATCAAAGGATGATAGGGCTAGAAGGAACCCCTCAGGAGGTCATTGTGAATCAGAAGACGATAGGGCTAGAAGGAACCTCAGGAGGTCATCATGAATCAGAAGACAATAGAGCTAGAAGGAACCTCAACAGGTCATTGAGAATCAGAGGAAGAAAGGGCTGGAAGGAACCTCAGGAGGTCATCGAGAATCAAAGGATGATAGAACTGAAAGAAACCTCGAAGGACATCAAGAATTAGAGGAAGATAGAGCTAGAAGGAATCTCAACAGGTCATTGAGAATCAGAGGAAGATAGGGCTAGAAGAAACCTCAGGAGGTCATCAAGAATCAGATGATGATAGAACTGAAAGAAACCTCAGGAGGACAGCAAGAATTAGAGGAAGATAGAGCTAGAAGGAACCATAGGTGGTCATCTAGAATTAGAGGAAGAAAGAACTGGGGAGGACCTCAGAGGTTCATCTAGAGCAGTGTATCGCAAACTGTGTGCTGCCTGAGATTCCAGGCGTTCCGCGAGACACAGGGGAGGAAGAGAGATGCCGGCACCAGCTGACTGCCTCCAGGACATGTCTTTCACAGCACATCCTGTAGGCAGTCATCCAGCACCAGCACCTCTCCTCCATGCATCTTCCCTTCCAGCACCCACCACTGGCGGCTCAGGGCCCTGTCTGAGGGCCTTTGCGCATTCGCAGACTTCGACATGATGACGTCACGCATGCATGTGACATCATCGTGTCCACATCTGCGCACTTCCGGATGCCTCGAGCTGCGGTCACCACATTTAGTGTGCTGCGACTTGACAAAGTTTGCAAGACACTGATCTAGAGCCTGAGGGATAGGGAGGAATCTTTGAAGGTCATCTAACCCAAACCATCACAAACAGATGTGCCTTTAACCTACATTTAAAACCCTTCAATGTTGGACACTGCTGGGTCAATTGTTTTGGTGAATGTCCTCCCGCACAATTAAAAAATTTCATCCTAACATCGCTTCCGATCTCTCTACTGTAATATAACCCTGTTACTTTTAGCCATTCTCCCAGCAGAGAAGCAGAACAGCTTGGAGTCATGAGATTAGTTTAGGAATAAATTTATAGCCCATCCATCGAGGGGAAAACCCCTCTCTTGGCAAAGATTGGAGGGGGAGTATTACAGGAGGCCTCTCATTATCACTTCACCCCCTCTGGTGGTGTTGGGGAGCGCTGTGCTTACCTGGTGAGTTAGGATAGTATTATACAGCTCCTCGTCTGGGACTCTGCATGGCTCGGTGACAGCACGCTGGCGAACTTTCCTCCACGTCTTCCTCCCCTCCCTTTCTATTAGATTCTCTGCCCCTCTCCCATCTGTTACTTGGAGTTCAGCTTCCAAGGGGTTGGCACGTTGGTCATCCAGTCGCCGGGCCTGGCTCCAGGCCACCAGGTCAAAAAACTCCTCCGTTTGAAGGGATATGGTGGAGGCAAAGACAGCTGCCAATGGAGAGGGGAGGGGGGGGGGGGAAACAGCATCAGTGGAGGTGTGTACGTTTGTGTTCACAGAGGATCTGTGCATGAGTGTGTGTCAGCAACTTATCAAAGAAGTTTTTTGGGGGAAATTGCACCGACTTCTTCAGATTCAAAAATATTTTATACTTAAAACACTTAAGAATTCTAGTTCAGTCATTTAACCTTTCTCAAATTGATTACCCTAACGTGTTGCACACTGGTTGTTCAGAAAATCTAAGGAAGCAACTTTAAACTACAAAATAAGCTGCATTGATTTCCATTAGAGGCACGTGTGATGTTTAAAATGTGTTATATGACTTTTTAGTATGTGGTCTAGCCAGCTTCAGGCTTCCAACTGGATCCAAATTTCATAGGACAGGGTTGAGTCCTGGGTGTATCCTGTTGCATGCAGGAACTGGTAGTTCTGATTTCCCCACCTAAAAGAAGGCAAGACTACAAGTCCCATCATGCACTAAGGTAAACCCAGGACTGGATCAACCCTGTCCTGTGAACCTGGATCCAGTTGGCAGAGACACATATTTTGTTGTTTTTAACTCCTTCTTTAA